>NW_017731484.1:2708341-2737595 GCF_001890085.2 Hipposideros armiger | reverse complement strand
CCGGGAAGAGTGCAATGATAATACTAACATGGGCCAGTGAAGCAACGTCCTCCACAACTAGACTGAAGAACAAAAACGACAGCAACTTGTCTGTTCCTGTTCCCCTGATTCCCCAGCACTGTTCCCCTTCCCCAATTCCCCAATAAAAAAATCTTAAAAAGAAAATAAATATATATATATTAGCAAACTGAATTCAACAATACATTAAAAAGATCATACACCATGATCAAGTGAGATTTATTGCTGGAATGCAAGATTGATTCAATATCCCCAAATCAATTAATGTGATATACCAAATAAACAAAATGAAGGATAAAAACCATATGATCATATCAATAGCTGCAGAAAAAGTGTTTGACAAAATCCAGCATCCATTTGTGATTAAAAAAAAACTCAGCAAAGTGGGAATAGAGGGAACATACCTCAACATAATAAAGACTATATATGACAAACCCACAGCTAACATCATATTCAACGGGGAAAAGCTAAAAATGTTCTTCTTAAGATCAAGAACAAGGCAAGGATGCCCACTTTCACCACTTTTATTCAACAGAGTATTGGAAGTCCTAGCCACAGCAATCAGACAAGAAAAAGAAGTAAAAGGCATCCAAGCTGGAAAGGAAGAAGTAAAACTATTATTATTTGCAGATGACATGATACTATATGTACAGAACCCTAAAGATTCTACCAAAAAATAGTAGAACTGATAAATGAATTTAGTAAAGTAGCAGGATACAAAATTAATATTCAGAAATAGGTTGCATTTTTATACACCAATAATGAATTGTCAGAGAGAGAAACTAAGAGAACAATCTCATTTACAATTGCATCAAAAAAATAAAATATCTAGGGATAAACTTAACCAAGGGTGTGAAAGACCTGTGCTTGGAAAACTAAAAGACACTAAAGAAAGAAATTGAAGAAGATACAAATAAATGCAAGCACATACCACGCTCATGGATAGGAAGATTTAACATTGTTATAATGTCCATTCTACCCAAAGCAATCTATAGATTCAATGTAATCCCTATCAAAATACCAATTGCATTTTTCGCAGAACTAGAACAAATAATTTTAAAATTTATAGGGAACCACAAAAGACCTCAAATAGCCATGGTAATCTTGAGAAAGAAGAACAAAATTGGAGATATCATTCTACCTGACATAAAAGTATACTACAAAGCTATAGTAATCAAAACTGCATTGTACTGACACAAAAGCAGACAAGTAGATCAATGGAACAAGATAGAGAGCCCATTAATAAACCCACACCTATATGGTCATTTAATCTATGACAGAGGTGACAAGAACATACATTGGGGTAAAGACAGTCTATTAAATAAATTGTGTTGGAAAAACTGGACAGATACATGCAAAAAAAATGAAAATAGACCACCTTCTTACTCCATATACAAGAATAAACTCAAAATGGATTAAAGACTTAAATGTAAGACCCGAAACCATAAAATTCCTAGAAAAAAACATAGGCAGTAAACTCTCTGACATTGCTCTTAGTAATATTTTTTTAAGTTTTTTTTGTGTTTGTTTGTTTTTTATTGGAGAATTGGGAAGGGGAACAGTGTGTTTTTCCAGGACCCATCAGCTCCAAGTCAAGAAGTTGTTGTCCCTGAATCTTAGCTGTGGAGGGCACAAGCTCAGTTCTAAGTCTAGTCACCGCTTTCAATCTAGTTTCTGGGGAAGGTGCGGGGGGAGGGAATAGTACACCAACCCATGTGGGAGTCGAACCGGCAGCCTTGTTGCACACTGAGCCATCCGGCCACCTGTCAGCAGCTCACGGCTGCTCAGCTCAAGGTGCCATGTTCAATCTTAGTTGGGGGCGGAGGGGGTGTAGCCCACCATCCCATATGGGTGTTGAACCAGCAACCTTGCTGCTAAGAGCACGCGCTCTCACCAGCTCAGCGGCAGCTCAGCTCAGGCGCAGCTTGCTCAGAGCTGGCACTCTTAACCAACTGAGCCACTCAGCCAGCCCAGTAATATTTTTTTCTGATCTGTTTTTGGGCAATGGAAACAAAAGAAAAAATAAACAAACAGGACTGCATCAAACTAAAAAGTTTTTGCACAGCAAAGGAAACTGCCAACAAAACAAAAAGACAGCCTACTGAATGGGAGAAGATATTTGCCAATGATACATCTGATAAAGGTTAACATCCAAAATTTATAAAGAACTCATACAACTGAACACAAAAAAACACAAACAACCCAATTAAAAAATGGGCAGAGGGCCTGAATAGACATTTCTCCAAAGAGAACATACAGATGGCTAATAGACATATGAAAACATGCCCAGCATCACTCATCATCAGAGAAATGCAAATTAAAACTACAATGAGATACCACCTCACACCTGTCAGGATGGCTGTCATCAATAAATGAACAAACACACGTGTTGATGAAGATGCAATGTGGAGAAGAGGGAATCCCCCTGCACCGTTGGTGGGATTGCAAATTTGGACAGCCACTATAGAAAACAGGATGAACGTTCCTCAAAAAATTAAAACTAGAACTACCTTAGGACCCAGCAATTCCACTTCTGAGTATCCGAAGAAATCCAAAACATTAATTTGAAAACATCTTTTCGAAGGGTATGCACCCTATGTTCATTGCAGCACTATTTACAATAGCCAAGCAATGGAAGCAACCCAAGTGCCCATCAGCAGACGACTGGATAAAGGAGATGTGGTACATATATACAACGGAATATTACTAGGCCGTAAAAAAGAACGCAGTCTTACCATTTGCAACAACATGGATGGACCTAGAGGATATTATGCTAAGTGAAATAGGTCAGACTGAGACAGGCAAATACCCTATGATCTCACTTATATGTGGAATCTAAAGAACACAATAAATGAGCAAACCAAACAGAAAGAGACTCATAGATACAGAGAACAAACTGATGGTTGCCAGGGGGGAGGACAGTTGGAGAGCTGGGTGCAAAAGCTGAAGGGATTAAGAAATACAAATCGGTAGTTACAAAATAGTCACGGGGATGTAAAGTATAGAGAATATAGTCAATAGTGTTGCAACAACTATGTATAGTGCCAGGTGGGTACTGGACTTATCGGGGGAATCACTGCATAAATTATATAAATGTCTAACCACTACGCTATACACCTGAAACTAATATAAAATAATATTAAATGTCAACTGTAACTGAAAATAAATAAATATTTTTTTCTAAAGGGGAAAAAAAACACGGACAGCTTGCCCTACACTAAATGGTCCCAGAGTGCTGTGCTTTCTGAGTTGGTGTTATTTGTTTTTCCCTCTGCTCTCAGGCTGTCAGCTATCTCGAGTAATTGAATTTTCTGACTCTAATCTGCTGTAGATTGGAGAAATAATCTAACCAGATTTATTAGAGTGATTGGGTGTTATTATTATTGTTATTATTACTATTATTACTATACTACTTCTCCTCCCCCTCTCCCTCATCCCCCTCCTCCTCCATCTCTCGGCCCAGTCCAACCTGTCACATAGTAAGGTGTCGATGTGTAGCTTTCAACTAGATTGCAACCTCTTAGAGTGCAAGGACAATGTCTTAATCATTGACCAATCTCTCATACTTAGCCTAATGCTAGCAGTTAGTAGGTATCCAATAAATGCTACTTGGAACACAATTTTAATAAGGATTGAAAGTAAGATGTAGGTAAAGAGGCTCAAAATGAAGACATAAACTTCTGCTTTGTAAGTCAAGCCCATAAGTTTTCTTTCCGGATGGTTGAGGCCTTCGCGTAAATGATTTTGAAATTAAAATAGGTGTTAATATGCATGCAGATATTGAAAGGGAAATGCGGAGGATCAATTTTACCTTTCAGTTTAGTTAATATGACTAAACCTCAGAGGATTCAGATTCTGCTTTTCTTTTCCACGATCCCCATGATGGGCAGAGTGTCTTAATATTTTGAGTTTTGCAAACAATAGAGAAACCCGAGGGAAAAGCCATGTGGGTGTTTTGTCTCTCATAGCAGCTCCGAATCACCCTGCTGTCATTCTCCTTTGACGTCTTTCTTGTCTGTTTTCTGAAATGACACAGATACTCCCTGGCTGTTTTGGGGCCCAGTTCTCCCTTGCTCTTGGAGGGTCCGATAGAAGCCAGATGAGAGAGAGCTAGGTTGCTTAATCAGCTGTCTCTACTGTTCAGGCCACCAGGCGGGGTGGGAGGAGGGATGGTCCCTCCAAGATCAAATTCCACAAACTGCTGCAGTGCTAGCTTTTGTTCCACAACAATTAAACTGGTTAAACAACTGCCTGACCCTGGGATCGCTGGCTTGGAGCCCAGTTTGTTCTTCTTATCTAACAGGAGCCTACAATGCAAGAGTCTTTGATGGGCTGCCTTTAGGCCTAGTAAAGCAGAATTTTTCTTCATCATTAAGGTCCAGCAGCTTCTGGGCAAATCTGACCTGACCAAAGCTGAGTGGAGATGTGGCATCACCTCTAAGTCCTTCAGGATGCAGGTTTGGATTGAAGTCTCAGAATCAGAGTCCCCTAATCCAGTGGACCTGAACCTGGATGCCCATTAGAACCACATGGGGACCTTTTAAGTGCTATCTGATCCGGGCTGTAGTCCAGACCAATTACACCAGAATCTCTGGGGGAGGGACACAGGCATCAGTACAGCCAAGGCTGGAAATGAATTGCCTTGGGTGATGACCACTTAGAGAAGGTTAGAAGATTTCAAATGATTGAGCACAGAGAAGAGGAAAGAGTGTGACTTTAAGATTAATTAGTCTTCACTTGGACCGGCCGAGAGGCTCGTTGGTTAAGAGTTGGCTTGGGAGCGCGAGCTCTGAGCATCAGGGTTGCCGGTTCGGATCTCACATGGGCCAGTGATGCTGCGCCCTTTACAGCTAAGATGGTGAGCGACTTGGAGCTGGGCTGCCATGAATCGCAGGCGATGGTGTAGGCTGCAGTGGGGCTGCAGTGGGCTGCCATAAGCTATCATGAGCGGCCAGCAGCCAGCATGAGTGCCCGGCAGCCGGCGAGAGCTGCCATGAGCCGCTGTGAGCGGCCGACCAATGGCCGGCGACCGAGCTGCCTCAGCTGGGAAGAGCTCAATGATCACAATACTATCCTGGGCCAGTGAAGCAATGTCCTCCACTGGACATTCAGTCCTAGGCTGAAGAACTAAAGGACAGCAACTTGTCTGTTCCCTTTCCCCAATTTCCCAACGCTGTTCCCTCCCCCAATTCCCCAATAAAATCTTAAAAAAAAAAAAAAGAAGATTAGTCTTCACTGGAGAACCAGGCCCAGAATTAGCAAGGTCCGCCCCAGTGATGTAGTAGAAGAAACTTCTAGGTATATGGTATCAGGCTCACGGGGCTTAGGTTCTGGTGCTGCCACCTACTACCTCCATGATCGTGGAAAACTAACTCTGGGCTTCCATTTTTTCATCTGTAAAATGTGAGTTAAAATATCTCCCCTGCATGGGTTTCGTGAAGTAGATAATATGTATCTTGTACATAGTAGGTATTCAACAGGCACATATTATTAATACAACAGTTAATAACTGAGATTATTGAGACACCTTCAGTTGGTTTTCTTCTCTGCACTTGTAAGCCTTTCCCCATTTAAGTTGGACAGAATTAGAAGAAATTTAAACTGTTCAAGTTGCTACTCTAGAGGATTTATTTTATTGCTATATACTTTTTTACATTACTTTCCAATCTAACTAGTTATACAAGTCTTTTCATATGTTCATAGGCAATTATGCTTTCATGGTATAATGTGCAAGTATTTAATTTTCACAGTTTACATTTAAATGACAAAAAAATAAACATGTAAAGGCTACAGAAATTGTGGTCTAAATTTTCCTTGCTGTTCTAGTCCTAGTTATACCCTCTTTCAGTCAATCACATTCCTACAAAGATATCTTCATAGACTTCCACTCAAAGGATGTGAAGTTAATATAAATACTCCCTGCTAAATTTGCTGTGAAATCTTTAAACAAAATTAGTTTAAATGTGGATGTCTTCTGTTTTTGTTTTGTTTTTTTATTCTGAGGATTGTGTTCCAACAATTGAGAGGTATATTTCCTAACTTTGATATGCTATATTGAATTGCACAGTTGTAACTTCCTTAAACGTTATACACAGTCCAACAAAGTTTTCAAAGGATACTTTTGTGTAAGTGAAGGTGCTAGAAGTAAGCATGGTTTGTGGTCATACACACAAAAGTTAGTACTCATCCAAATTAGTGGCTTAAGTAACATTAAATAAAAGCTTGTTATATGCCTGGAACTGTGCTAAGTGTTTCACATGCATTACTTCATTTAATCCTCTCACCAACCTTGTGATATAGGTACTATAATAATCCTGATTTTACAGGTAAAGAAATTGAGACCCAGAAAATTGATTTATTCATGATCAAGTAGAGAATTGGGATACAAACCTGTATCTCTCTGATGCTAAAGCCTTTGCTCCTTAAAAAAAAAAAAAAAAAGCCCAGTTTTACTGAGATACAGTTAACATACATACAATTCAATGGCTTTCACCAAACAGAGTTGTTCAGTCTTCACCACAATAAATTTTAGAACATTTTCATCATTCTAAAAAGAAACCCTATTTATCAACTGATGAATGGATTTAAAAAAAATGTGTCATATCCATACAATGGAATATTATTAGGCAAAAAAAAAAAGGAGAAAAATGAAGTACTGATACAAAAGTTTTTTTCTTTTGTTGCTTCTGCTTTTGGTGTCATATCTAAAAATCCATTGCCTGACTATAGTTAATAATACCGTATTACGTACTTGAAAGTTGCTAAGAGAGATCTTAAATGTTATCACACACACACAGTCATAACTAACCTATTGTGGTAATTATTTTGCAATATATATCTATATCTATATCTATCTATATATAGCTATCTCTCTCTCTCTCTCTCTCTCTCTCTCTCTCTCTCTCTATATATATATATATATATATATATATATATATATATATATATATNTATATATATATATATATATATATATATATATATATATATATAATCATCACTGTATACCTTAAAGTTTAAGGCTTAAACTTACATATGTTATATGTCAATTATATCTCAATAAAGCTGGAAAGAAAACAAAGAAACCATTGCCTAATCCAAGGTCAGGAAGATTTATACCAATGTTTTCTTCTAAGATTATACAGTTTTAGCTCTTACATTTACGTCTTTGAAACTTTTACTCTTAGCCACTATGCTTTACTGTTTTATGTGTGAATAGACACAAATACATTCACAACCCATGGAGAGGTGGGAGTGTGAAACACCTGAGTAAGTGGAATTTGGAATTATCTCTGGATTTTAATGATCTGTGTTTCTCCTGCTCAGCTATCCTTATAATTAAGAATTAAATCACTTGGACAGATCCTGAATATATTTTAAAATCGTGGTTCACAGAAGCACCATACATTTCCATTTCCATGACCCTAATGTAGGCCCTCACCTCCTCACTGGCAAGGTATTTCAATAATCTTTGAAGTAGGTTAAGTTCCTCTCGCCTACAACTTATCGCCTTCCATTGAAATCAGTTGCTTGTTAATGTACTAGGCTATAAGATAGAGACTACGCATTTCCTTTTTACCTTCACACCCCCGGTGCCCAGCATGGTGCCAGGCACCCAGTAGGCACTCCACAAACCACTGTGGAAAGGAAGGCTGCATGGTCTCCTTATCCCTAAACTCTTCACCTGGACCAAACCCATTTTACAGCCTGCAGCCAGGTTGATATTCCAAACACCGCTCTGATCATTTCACTCCTTTGCTTAAAAACTTTCAAGGACTCCCCATTGCCCTCTGAGAGGCCTAGCTCCTTAGCCTGGCATTCAGGCAAGGGCTGTCTCTAAACCACCCAATCTCTACCTCACATGACCTTGCAGTACTCACAAGTATCTTCGGAGTTGATCCGGCCTAGAAATCCTGTCACTGCCACTCATTAACTGCTTGACTAGAGTCACAGTTTCTTAAACCATATAAGCCTTAGTTTCCTCACCTGTGAAATGGGTATACTGATACCCACCCACCTTGCAGAGGGCATTGCAATGGATTATCAATAACGTATTTAAGCACCTGAAGCATTGCAGGGACTTGATGTATGAGAGTGGTCATTTACTCCCATCATAGGGTTACCAGATTTAGTAAATAAAATACAGGACACCCAGTTAAATCTGAATTTCAGATAAACGACCAAAAATAATGTTTAGTATAACTTTTTTTTTTTTAAAGATTTTATTGGGAAATCAGGGAAGGAGAACAGACAAGTTGCTGTTCTTTTGTTCTTCAGTCTAGTTGTGGGGGACGTCACTTCACTGGCCCATGTTGGTATTATCATTGCGCTTTTCCTGGCTGAGGCAGTCACTCCCAGCCATTGGATGCCGCTCACGGTGGCTCACGGCAGCTCACAAAAGCGCACGCCAGCTGCCAGCCAGACACACTGCAACTCATCGCCGGCAACTCACAGCAGCCCAGCTCCAGGTCAAGCTGTTGTTCACTAACTTAGCTGTAGAGGGCGCAGCATCACTGGCCCTCATGTGGGATCTGAACCGGGGCCCTGCTGCTCAGAGCTGGCATCCCAAGCCAACTCCTAACCAATGTGCCACTCGGCCGGCCCTAGTATAACTATTTCTAAATATTCAAATCTAACTGGGTATCCTGTATTTTATGTGGTAATCCTAGAGTCAGTCCCAATGACACCGCAGTCTGCAAACATGGATCTCCTTTGTCTCTGTTTGAATGCCCTTTACTTTGCCAAAATCTGACACCCCTTTGAAGGCCCAGCTCAAAGACCTCCCCTCTCCCCGGTGTCCCCCAGTATCCTCATACTGTTTTTTTTTCTCTCCTCTCCCAAAGTGCAAAAAGTAAACTGATTGTGTCACTTAACACGTTTCCTTCCACTCTGGAGATGTATGTCCTGTGCCCTATCCTCCTTGAAGCCTGGAAGTTTCCTGAACACATAGGCCATATCTAGTATGCCACTAAGAATGGGCCCATTAGCAATTTGTTAAATGAAAAAAAAAAAACTAAGACTCTTTCATCCTAAATCAGAGCTACTTTCTATTTTCATTTCAGAGTGGATCCCACCCCCACCCCCACCCCCCTTTAAATCCTGGAATCAGTGGCACATGGGTATCACTGACCTATGTGGCTTTTCAGAGACTTAATCTGAAATCTTCCAATTTTGGAGAAAGGGAAAAAAATGTTAATCTTTTTCTTCTCTGCACAAGGAAATGAGAGTTTAAGAAAAAGACTCAGCATTGGCAACCACTGGTTACAAAATAAAAAATTATTATAGCGTTAAATGAAAATGTCTCCCTGCAAACAAAGTTCTCTTTTCTTGCGTGCACAGGCAGACATGTATTTCAGCATCTGTTTGTGTAGGGTTGTACTGAGAAGCAGAAAAGTGAAATCTCCGGGCACTCTTTGCCAAGGGATTTGCTCCTCTCCTTTGTCTGTTCTTCTAATCCTGGAGGGGCTGAGAGCTGCCCGTTTTGTCTCTGGGTTCAGGCAGAAAGGAGAAATCTTTTCCAAAATAGCCAGAGATGGCTGGGCTCCCTGAGACAGGATTCAGGGGAGGACAAAGGAATTGTGTGGGCATTTATGAAGGGTGTCTGAATTGGGGGCACTGTCATTTGCAAGGCATCTGCTCCTGCCATGTGCACATCTTAGGGTAATCCTCTACGGGACCGCTGGCTCAAGCTCCTTCCTGCCCACTTACACTGTCCCTCCCGCAGTGCCCTCTGATGGCAGGCCCCCTCTCTTACTGCTCTAATTCAGCGGCTTCTAATTGGATGCTGGGCCTAGCTAATGGCTTCTACCCAACCGCAAGGCTGACATTTACTTACTTGATTTCCACCCTCCCGGTGCCCTGTGGCCTTTTTTGTCAGCAGAGCTTAAATTAGGCAGGATTTCAAATCCAGCATCTTTTCGTATTTCTTCTTGTGCTTTTTTTTTTTTTTTGGAGGTGGGGGCGTAGCTGAATAGAGAAGAGCCTTGGAAATAGACCCTGGGCTAATCAATCCTCACACCTGCAGATAAACCCAGCTTTGTGACTTATCTGTATCCCAAAACCCCAGCTGACTCTGGGCTGCCTTCCTTCATTTGCTTTTTAACCTGGACCCTAATTTTAACTGGAACACGCTTGCTTCATTTCATCACCTAATATCAGACCACTGCCAAAAAAGCTGGTGCTTGTTCTCATCATTGGGAAGGTTCCAGGCTGAAATTAGACCTTCTCATCACCAGGATTTCACATTCAGAAATGTAATTTAGGGCTACCATCGTCTTAATGGCTATTTTAGTTGTTGCAATCTCAACTCATCCTCTTCTCTTCCCTGTCTTTAAATGTGAACATCTCTGGAGGGATGAGGGAAATAATCCTGAAAGAATTTCATACATGATGCATCTTCACTCTACCATCTTTGCATTGGTCTTTTACTCAGCCTTGTAACCCAAACAAAACAATGAGCCAGCACCCCCAAATATTTGCTTGGAATGGATAGTCACAAATTGAGTCCAAAATTATTCTCAGATTATGGATTATAGAATTTACTTATTTATAGGCATCACCCCATAGGACAAATAGGAACAAGCAAGCTTCCCTTCAGTTTCGGGCCATTTGGCAACATGGCTGCACTCTCCAGCATCACCCAAGCAGCTATCGTTTAGGCAAGCTGTTTGTTTGTGGTCTCCAGGGATCAGTTTTACTTGATTCTTAATTATATTCTACTTTCCACTCCCTCCAGTCTCCTTACACACACACACACACACACACACACACACACACACACACACACACTTCCCCTTTAATTGGGCTGTAGCAATCTCCCTGAGGCGTTTCTAATGCAGCACACAGTTCATTCTTGGGCTGTTCTGGTGGGCAACTATCTCCCCTGACCAACGCTTCATTAGTTGTGACAGCCTGCAGCCAATGGTCACCATGCCACCCTGTTCAGGGGCCAAAGTTCAGCTCGAGGTGTCTGGGAGACAAAGGGATGGTTATGGAAGAGGTAGTGCTGATGAAATGGCTCCTGGAACAGATGTGTAAAGCAAACTGGGCTGCAGCTCACTTTCTTATACCACGTTCTGAAATTAGGATCTGAGTTTATAAAGGCAGTTACCCAGGTGTTGCCTCTGCAGCTGAGAGATTGATGATCAAGCCTCAGGAAGCATCTGGAATATCTGAGTCACCATAGGTAGTCCATTACCTATGAAATCAATATGACCTCGGTCTAAACACCTCCTCTGTGCAATCCTCCTCTTCTAGCATTCATTCTCTCTTTCATCTCTTCCTCCGGAGAAGGCCAGGAAATAAGAAGGGAATGAATATTTCCTATGTTCTAGGCACCATGAGTGATAAGCTCATATAAGTTATATAAACTTATATAAAACCCGGGGTGCAATTTACATACAATAAAATCTACAGTTTGACGGTTTTTGACAAATGCATAAATAACTACCCTGTCAAGTATAATCACATAATTAATCTCACACTGAATCCCCATGAGATAGACTGGTGTTATTGGCTCAATTTTACAGCTGAAGAAACAGGACAAGAAAGATTAATAATAATAGCAATAATAATGGCAAACACTATGGGCCAGGCACTGTTCTAAGTACTTTATGCATAGTACCTCATTTAACCCTTTCCACACCACCATTAACCCCATTTTACAGATGAAGAAATTTGCCCAAGGTCTCACAGCTGAATAGTTGGAGTGGATTTCTGTTGCTCAGTTTACAGTCTTACTCCACCAGTACCTTCTCAGAATAAAATAAAATAAAATAAATCCCCGTAGTTAGATTTTCTTTTATTCCGAAGAGACAATCCTCCAAAAACAGAACTCAAAGTCACAGAAAGAAGAAGCCACATGTATCTCATCTCCGAGCCCCCATACCTGCCTTCTTTAAGCTCTGGACAGTCTGCTCTACCTCACGGACAGAACAGGTTGGGCTTAAAAAATAGCCTTGTTTTGTGATCCCTTGAAATGCTGGGCTTTTCATCTAAGAAATTTCTGCAAGCCATTCCCCCAAGCAAAGTGATCCAAATAGCCCTGAAAAGTTCAGCTTGACCTGTAGAACATGTCTAGCTTTGCCAGCAGTGCTGTGTTTCCAGAGGAGCTGCTCGCACTCTCTGAACTCTGATGTCCTAGCTGTGCATGCAAAGGCAAAGGTATGGGGTCCGGCATTTGAGACGCTGCTACAAAAAGGTTAACTCACTCCCTGCCTTTTACCCATAATCCCACCACCCCCGAGGGGGAAACCTGCAATTATTGGATTGGGGCTCAATTGGACATTTGTCCTTTGCATGAATGCCCTGACAGCATCGCAAAGGACATCCCTTTCTCTCTCCCTTCATTCTCTCCCATCTGCTAGAGGAGTCTGCTCCCTAAATCTTCTTTTTTTTGGTTAGTTTCCATGGCAGTTATTGTCTGTGTGTGTAAGCATGCCCGCCCCCTCACCCTCTCTCCTTACTGAGCAGGGCCTGACAGCTGAGGCAGCAGAGATGCTGGGGCCCTGGCGAGCTGGCTGAGGTCCTCTTGCTGGGGGTCATGCCTCCTGGAGCTCAGGGGCCCACCAGCTTTTGGGTATTTGGGGTGAGGCCCTCTGCATAGGGCCTGGCTCTATGCCAGTTCATCAGCCAGAGACAGCAGCAGTGGGCTCCATCAATCGTCAATCGTGGAGGAAGCCCGGGAGACCCTGCCAACCCTGCCCCCAGCCTGCCCCTAGGAGAAGCCTCCAGTCAACCCCTGCCCGCCCCTCTCTAGCCCCCTCCCCTCCTTTGTTTTTGGCAGAAGATCACCTGCTGTCCTTTTTCCCTGGTCGGGTAAGTTTTCTTTCAATCCATCTATGCAGAGTGTCGTCTTGGCATTCCTAGGTCCTGCTGCTAGGGAGACAGGCAGTGGTGTTATGAGAGGACAGGCTGGCCTGGGATCAGGAGACAGGAGGAATCTCTAAGTGCTTTTCTTCTCAGCTGGGGCCTCTCCGGCTTTGCAATCAAAGGTTCCTTCCCAGAAGGTTTGAACCCAGATCACTAACTTCAAAGATCACTGTCTCAGGCATAGACTGACCAACACAAAGCCAACAGCTGGAACTTCTGCCTTCTGGTCTGAACTCAGCTGAATATCAACTGTGTACAAATTGTTGTGTTTGGCTCTGAAGGGATTGCAAGAATGACATACAAGTTCCTTCCTTCAAAATGCTTACCATCTAGAAAGAAAGATAAAATGTCTAAACAGATGGGTATGCAGACTCTGGGATCAAGCAAGCTGGATTTCACAGCCTATTCGGGCTATGTGACCTTGTGCAGATCACTTAACCTCTTTAAGTCTCAGCGCCTACCATACAGGTGAAATCACACACACACACACACACACACACACACACACACACACACACACACACACAGAGACCAGTTCATGACACACAATAATCACCATATATACTTGTTAACTATTATTACTATTATTATTACTAAATTCATTTGAAGTTCAAATTACATAAAACATGTAAAGAATTTGTCATAGTGCTCTAAATATCGGCGGTGGTTATTATCGTGCCAGGTGGTCCTAAGTGCTAACACAGATACAGATAACGCTCTACAGAAACATGGGATAGGTTGCTCTGGCCTGAAGAGAGAGTGCAAGGCTCCTGGAGGACACTGAGGCTGAATAAAGAAGAACGAATCGGATTTCAGCAAGCAGGGAGGAGTGCATGCCACAGAGAACACCAAGGCTAGGTATGGAGGCAAGAAATGAGATGCCTCCTGGGCACCAGTGCTTGAGCAGGTTGGCTGGAGCCCAGGCACTGAGCCTGGCCGAGAGGCTGGGCTGGACTTTGGTCTTCTGCTTGTCTTGGCTCCCAGCAACTTGAGGACAAGGGCCAACTTTGGACTGTGAATACAGGAGTAACCAGCCCAGCACTGGGAGGGGTGTGTGTGTGTGACACTTGAAAGAGCCCCAGGCTAAGAGCCCTGAGACCAGGGTTCCCAGCTAACCCTGGCTGAACCCTGGCTAACCTTCCAGTTGAACTGGGTGCTGATCTCTTCACCTGCTCATTTGTTTTCTCACCTGTGAAGTGGGAATAACAAAACTTGATTTACCTCACAATTTTACTATAATTATTAACCATGGCATATGAATGTGAAATTATAAATCAGTATGTAAAATGCAAAGTACTATTCTTCAAGAGGAGAATTAGTGTATTATCTGCATGGCTCTGGGGAAAACGCAGAGGAATAAATCATTTAACAAGGAGACGAAAGAAAATCATCTCGTACCATACCTGACACGTAGTAGAGGTTGATGAATGACCTCTCCCATAACTGATTGATTGTTTGACTCATTCATTCATTCAACAAATATTTCTGGAGCCGGCACTGCATGCCAGGCATTAGACTTGGTGATGGGAAACAGTGATGAATACGAGAAGCATGGACTTTGCCCTGAGATGCTTATAAACAACTTGGGGTACTGGCAACCTGAGGGCATCCCTGTGCCCCACACTAACAGCTTCTATCCCGTTGGCTGTCTTCCAACTTCTTTCAAGGATTATTGCTGTTGGACATTTATTTTTAGTTGATTTTAGGCTCCCCAGACACCCTCTCCAAACACCTCCTCTCTGCCCTCTGCTGGCGAGGAGTTGTAAAAGCTTTGCCGTAAACAGCTCAAGATCCATTACTCATAAATACCAAGCATTCCTGCTGCTTTCCATCACCCCTGAGACAAACTGAAGTGCCTTAATATTTAAAGAGAAATGAAATTGTAATTAGCACCTTAACGTTCTATCAGAGCCATTCCAGAGGTATCCAATTTAAATGCAAATTGAATCTTCCCAAAGGAAAACTAATAAGTGATGAAAATAGATAACAAGAGATGAGGAAGCAGGCAGGAAGAGGGAAGTGGTGCTGATGTGGAGTCGTCGCTGTTGCTATGCTGTTGGCTTGCTGCCTGCGGCCTGCACTCCCCTCACCCAAAGACCAGGCTCTGAGGTTGAGGGAGCCCGAAGTGGAGTCTAGGTCCCTGGAGCCTGAGTCTTAATTCCCGTTTCATGGGGATGCCCAAATCCATGGCCACTTGGGTGGGCCCTCACTGGACTGTGGGAGGTCACCTTAGAAGCTTGGTGGCTTGGAGAGGATATGGGCTTTGGTGTCAGACAGAGCTGGGTTTGAATCCAGGATCCTCTTCTGATGAGCTGTGAGAGTTTGGTTGAGTTTCCTAACCTCTCTGAGCTTCTGTGCCTTCATAGTGTAAGCAGCTATTAGTGCTTGTTCCTTTTAAGATTGCTGTAAAGATTATGTGATACACAGAAAATGTGCCCGGTATACAGTAGGTGCCCAACAAATGCTATTTCCTTCCACTGTCGAAAGCTATTGTTGGCCAACTTAACATGTCAAGGTAAGTGAGAAGCAGGTTGTCAAGAAAAAGGTAGTGTCCCTCTTTCCCTTAAAATAGTCTAAGGTGGGTGGGGGAGAAACAAACATTTTCTGTAAAGATCCAGATAGTAAATATTATATTTTACACTTTGAGGGCCACACACTCTCTGTTGCAATTACTCCACTCTGCTGTTGTAACGGGAAAGCAGTCACAGACAACACGTAAATGAATGAGAATGGCTGTGTTCCAATATGATTTTATTTATAGACAGTGAAATGTGAATTTCATATCATTTTTACACATCACAAAGTATTATATTTTTCTTTGATTTTCATCTCCAACCATTTGAAAATGGAAACACCCTTCTTAGATCACAGGCTGTACAAAAATAGGTGACTGGCTGAGTATGGCTCCCGAGTCCTCCTTTGCCAACCTCTGCCCTAGGGTATTCCAAGAGGCCTTCGCCTGTGATTTGGGGATGTCTGTACCAAGGAACCTCTCAGAACATAACTCCTGAGTCTGGGACCATAGGGTCGGGGTGTCATCCAAGGAAGCAAATAGTTCTTTCTGGGTCAGGACTACCTAGGACAAAAGGACACACAGGATGCCTGGTGGTGGTCACTGCTGGGGTGCCAGCCATTACATCAGAGCATGAACAGAGGCCATTTCCTTCTTGCCTAGTGATGTCCAGGGAGGGCTGGTGGCTTCTGAGCACTAAGCAGGCAGCCACATTTATTTGGTGACAGGATAGGGGAGCATGCTCAAGGGGAGAGTGCCCTGGTGCTCTCTCCTCAACTGGGAAAGCAGTGAAGGTTCCCCGGGGCTCCCAGACTTCCCCAGTGCATACCTGCCAACCCTAGGAGAGCAATCTGATGAGGACAGGCAGGGCCTCTGAGTCACTGAGGGCTTGGCCTATTTCTCCCCTTATGGGCTCTCTTACATTTATTCTTAAACACACACAGCCCACTTGCAGCCAGCCCATCACGCCCCACCCTGCCATCTCTAGCACAGAATGAACACAGGTCACCACACCAGATGGCAACCTTGCCGCTGTGGCAGATTGCCTGTCTCCCATGGGAGGAGAGGGTTAAAGCAGGGCACTAGATGATGCCTGCTTTGCAGTCCCCACCCCCTCCTCTTTCACGTGCCTCTGCGTTCTCCAGAACCTCTGGGGACGAGGGTATGTGTATGTGCACGTGTGTGTATGTATGTGTCTGAGTGCTCACACGTGAGTCTATGTATGTATATACTGATGTGTGTGCATGTGTACATATGCGTGTGTGTGTGTGTGTGTGTGATGTGAAACACCAAAGAAGGGAAAGCGGTGAGGAGAGACAGTGCCCGCGTGAAAAGCCGTCCCATACCTCTGTAGAGGGCCGGGCCACGGTGGAAAGGCACTTCTTTCAAGCTGGAGAGTGAGCTGGACCTGCCTCTCTGGCACCTATGGAGGATGGAGGGCTCTGAAGGTGAGCAGAGGCACAGGGTGAAGAACAAGGCTGCTTCCTTCGGATCTGCCCCGAGGCCTGGCAAAAAGGGAGAGGCAGAAGAGGGCTGGGACCTCTGGGGGCGACTGCTCTCATTTTCTGGTTTTCTAGAGGCCCGGGGCTGAGTGTCATCTCAGCCCAACTTGTGGGCCCCCATCATCCCCTTCCTTGCCCCCATAAAAGGGCCTAGAGCCTCAGATCCCATCTAATATCAGGTTCAGACAAGATTGGGTGCTAGCGGGGAAGCAAGGAAGGAGAGTCAGGCCGTGAGAAATTCTCCCGCTAAAGTAAGCTGAAACGATCGGATAGAAGCACCGTAAATGTTATTTATCAGATGAGCAATATCTACCTGGAAATAAGGGGAACCTGTAGGACTTGGCCCCTTTCATTCCTGGGTGGAGATGAGATGACAGCCTCACAGCCTGAGCTTTGGTCCTCAGATAAGATACTGTAGTTTTGCTAGGATGACGGACTCCAGCAGGAGGGAAGCAGGAGAGCATGTTGTTCAGCCTTTGCTTCGAGGAAGGCCTTACCACTGGGCCTGCAGAGCTCTGTGTCGGTGAGACTGGGCTGTGGGTCCATGCCCCCACCCCTGCACGCCCTCACTCAGAGTCTGCCAGCAGGAGAGCCAGCCCCTGCCCCAGCCACTGCCTTACCTCACCCCCCAGAGCAGGCACACACCATCCATGACAGGCAGGCGGGCCCATCTGCCAATCAATCTTCGTTGCTGATTTCCCAGCTGGCGCAGCGGGCCAGTTTGTAAATCATTCAGAGCCCTCTGTCAGCTCTGCCAGGACATGGAGCTCTTTTTAATTAAGAAGAATGGAGGATGCTGCTGGCTTTGGAAATGGCAATATTAACTTACTAATGGGCGTTTAAAGAATCATGTTAGAGTGGTCTGTCGCTGCCTTCCCCGGCCTGCGGCCTCTGCTCCTCTGCAGAGCTGCCCAGGCTCCCACAAAGACTCTGCTGTCATCTCCCTTAGAAGGGGTAGAGGTCTAGCCACCCTCCTACAGTCCCTGGGCCCAGCCAGGCCCCAGCCTAGTGACCTGGGACAACCGGGCACATTTTTGTTTTTAGAGGAAGGGCCAGAATCAGATGTCTTGATCCCTAGAGTCCTCTGCCTCCTGTCCTGGCAGCCAGTGGGAAGGAGACAGGCACCCCAGAAAGCGTAATTAGGCTTCCAGGTGGGTGCTCAGGTTTACAAGGAGCCAGTCCAGCAGTAACAGCTGCAATGGTCACAAGGGCCATTGTCCTGGGCTGACTGGGGGAAATGAGGGTGGTAGCAGCGGTAGGGCCAGAGGAAGGCCCCCAGCAAAGTCCCTTCTGGTGACTGGACCTTGGGTAGCTGGCAGTGCCTATGAGAGCCAGTGAGGCCAGACTTCTATGCGTTTGTACCACCCGGAAAAATGTGAGGATGTCCGTTCTGAAATCTGCTTTGTCACTATAGCTACATGATTCTTTTTCTAGGGCTTCCTGCAAGCCCCTAGGAGTAAAGAATACTACAGCTGGGAAAGACCTCAAACTACTGTCTTCTTCCTCTTCTTTCCTTCTAATTTCACAGACACCAGAATGGATTTGACTCGCCCAGAGGTGCAGAGCACGGTTAGGGCAAAACGTGAGCTAAAACAGAGGTCTCTTACTTCAGTCCTATGACTTTCCTATTTCTAGTATCTCCCAGGGGAGTTAACACCTAGCCTCTCACCTCACCTCGTGCTGGTGTTTGCATTTTCTGATGCTCCTGGGCAGGAAATTCTTCCTTGTTTATAACCAGATCCTCAAGCTTTCATATAAGCCTCATTCCTTTTACAACTTCCTCAATAAATACAGGGAAGTAGCCAAGGTCTTTTAGAGGTTTCCATCCCTGCTGGCATGATCAACTTACGCATTCAACAGTGAGGAGTGTGGCTTCCCAACTCTTTCTCCTAAATCGTGCAACTCCTAAGTCTGAAAAGCAAGATGTGTCCTTCACCCACCCCACCATCCCATACCTGAAATGCACTTTCCAATGTCCCAGTTCTACCTAAACAGGCAAGAAGTTGCTCACAAGTAGGTAGATGCATTCTTTAACTGATACCCATTACATCCCCTTGGCTCCAGGCATAAAGCTAGGCCCTGGAGGTGGAAGGAACAGGCGGGTCATTGAAGGAACGTGGCTAACTCAACACTAATCGAGGCCATGTGGTCAGGAAGGGAAACCCTAATGTCTGACTGAGGCTGTTCTGCAGGACCCCAGACTGCCACCCCCAAGGTGGCAGTGCCTCGTGAACAGAAGCAGATTATGGTTCTGCCTGCTGGCACCTGCATCACACCATCTCCAATCAAGTCGGCTTAAGCCCTAATCCTTCCTTTAGGCTGAGGTTGGGGCTGGGCGGGAGGAAGCCCTAATGAGGCTCTCCCATGCTGGGAGAAATTTCCCCTTCCCTTGGTCTTCCCCAAGTCCTAACTGGGTGAGTGATCCTCACTACCCACCCCTGGAATATAGCCTGAGCTTCTGGTGAAGAACAAAGAGGCGATTATCTAAAGGAAGGGCACCAGCTGTTCTCCAGATTAGAATGGCGTTATGCTGCAGAGACAAACATTTCAGTTCTCCAGGAGGAAAGACAGCCTGCCCAACACAGAGGCCTATAAATGACGAGAATCAGGAGGGTGTGGGGCCTGCTAAGGTGCCTACCTTGTGAAATCGGTACCTGCTATTCAGGTACACTAACCTGAATATGCATTCAGAGGTCTGAAAACTTGCCATCACTATGGAGGTGAGAAGACCTTGACAGAATAAATACCTAGTACCTGCCCAGGAACTGCACCTGGCATCTCATTCTCCCATAACTCCAGAAAGTAGATTTCCTTCTTCCCTTTTTCACAGATGAAGAACTGAGATTCAGAGGGACAGTGACTTACGTATTCACAGTCACACAGCTAGTGGTGGCTGAGCCAGGATGCAGGCAGTCTGTCTGATCCCAGAGTCTATAGATTTCCCTGCTACCCCACGGTCTATGGAGCACTGCAGAAAGAGAGCTACAAAAAGAAGGGGACCTCGGCCTCGGGGAGCTCCAGGTGGGTGCCCCCAGCCACAGAGGGCGTTCTGGTGGTGCCCACTGACTGACAGGGGGGTAGGTCAGTATTTCTGAGGAGGGAGAAGGAGCTGCCACAGGAGCTAAACAACTCTTTCCCCACCCCCCAAATGTGCCTTACACTTGGGATCCCATCAATCCCTTGAAGCCCTACACACCGTGACTCCATCCACGTTCTGCCACGATGGGAATCTGCCTGGTTTACTGGGAAGAAACTGCCCTCCTCCCCCGACCCTCAGCTTCCCCATAACCTACCAGAATTTGGTGAAGTCAGGCCCCTGCTGAATATCTAATAAACTCAGTTGATACTGAGTCAAAGTGGGCATTTCGTTGGCATGCAAATTAGACCTGAAGAAACCCCAGATGTGACTTTCTTTTTTTAAGATTTTATTGGGGAATTGGGGGAGGGGAACAGCGTTGGGGAATCAGGGAAGGGGAACAGACAAGTTGTTCTTTTGTTCTTCTGTCTAGTTGTGGAGGATGTCGCTTCACTGGCCCATGTTGGTATTATCATTGCACTCTTCCCAGGTGAGGCAGTCGCTCACCGGCCATTGGACGGCTGCTCATGGCAGCTCACGCTGGCTGCCAGCCACTCACGTTAGCTCATGGCAACCCACTGCAGCAGGGGCTGCAGCCTACGCCGTCACCAGCGACTCACGGTAGCCCAGCTCCAGGTTGAGCAGTTGTTCACCATCTTAGCTGTAGAGGGCACAGTGTCACTGGCCCTCATGTGAGATCCGATCCGGGGCCCTGCTGCTCAGAGCTAGCATCCCAAGCCAACTCAACCAACACATCACTTGGCCAGCCCTAGATGTGACTTTTTAATAAAATAAATACCGAATGACTTTTCCTGGGGCTGAGCACTCCTCAACAAGTTTGGTTGATGCATCAACATCACAATGATAAAGACTCTATGGTACCAAAAGTTTTATCTTTAGAGACTTTCATGAACTTTCCTTCCCCACTTTTAACCCTCCCTGTACCACCTTGTAAACAAGGCAGTAAGTCAGAAACTTTTTCAGACAGAGAAACCCAGTCCCAATACAATGCATGGTCTTTAGAGCAGAAAGGGTTTAGGCTTGACATGAGGAAGAAATTCCTCACAGAAGTGGTCACACACTTTGAATGGGTGGTGGGTTTGAATGGGTGGTGGGTCACTGCCCCCCACACACACTTGGCACCCTTTAAAGCCCCAGCTTGTTGTGGGAAGCCCAGGCCTGGAAACCGAAGGTGACTCAGGGAATCTTAAGTGGTGGTTGCTAGGTTACAAGCTTCCTTAATGTAAGGACTAAAGGATGTCACCTGGCTGGGAGGAAAAGTCAGACAGGAAGGAGTAGGGGAGATGGAGAGAAACCAGGACTTCAAGAACAAGCAATTATGCCATGGCCTAGAAGATATCCTGTACTTAGTACTTTTCCAAGGGTCTGAGCCCCTAGATCTCATGGCCCTCGTGGAGGGTGGTAGTTGAGGAACATGAGCATTAGGTTAGAAAGGGGTCTATGCCAAGGCTGGATTCTAGTCCTTTCCCAGCTGTACTGCCCGGCACAGACAATATCGCAATGGGAACACTTTGGGGGTCTGGGTTCCTTCCTTCACTGTAATTGGACCAAAACCAAGTAGCCAGGTAAGAGTGGAAAAGCTTGATATCCTTAATAATGCACAAGTCTTTCATTTGGGATTTAATTGTGATAAACCGAAAGAGCATTAGATGTGGAAGTCACAAACTAGACCTACCCTGAACAGCTCACATGGTCATAAGTCAGTTACTTCATTTCACTGTCTCAGGTTTCCCACCTGTAAAAAGTAGATACTGATACCTGTCCTGGCAACCTTTCCAAGGTTATGAGGAAAAGGATGTGCAAAGGCTTAGTTTAACTCAATGAGAGATACAAACATCAAGTATGGAACGCTATACCTGCTTATAAAGCTGCCCCAGCGGAGGTGGGTGGAGGCACAAGCAGCCTTGCCTCACTGCTTTGGTAGGAGGCTCAGTGGGCAAAAGAGGCTGAAGACAATCTCAACAAGCCTCTTTGAGGAAGGTCCATGGCTTTCAAGCTTCCTGATTTTGTGAACCCAGTTCAAGTTAAAGGTTGAGGGTTTGTTCCTTACTCCTGTGGGCAGATTGTGTTCCTCAGGAAAAGGAGCAATGTTTGGTGTTTCCTATGAAACTTGACTAAGTCAGACCACATTCTTTTGGAATTTATGAGTTCTTATCGAATAGAGAAAACAGAAAGCAACCTTCCTCTGTGAAGGCTCTAGAGAAGTTCTAGAGGTGATTACTCTATAAGTACAGAGAATTCAAACTAAAAATCAGTGTAATTTCTAAGCCAAGGACTGAAGATATTAAGGTGGGCCTGTTGTGAGTTGTGACTTTTGTTTCTCACAGGAAGTGATTTCTAAGTAAGGGGCAAAATGTTTGTGCTTGTTCTTGGTTTTCCTTTTTCTTGGTTTTGTTGACAGTAGTTGAAGTAGTAATAATATTAATAGAGACATACCAGGCCCTTGCTGTATCTCAAAAGCAGAAATTTACAAATATTATCTCATTTAGTCTTAATAAAAATCTACAAGGATGGGCCGGCCAAATGGCTCAGTTGGTTAAGAGTTGGCTTAGAGCACGAACTCTGAGCAACAGGGCTGCTGATTCAATTCCTACATGGGCCAGTGATGCTGTGCCAGAGCTGAGCTGTCGCTGAGCTGCCAACAGGTGGCAGGATGGCTCAGCTAGTGTAACAACAAGATTGCCTATTCATTGGTGGGCTACACCCACCCGCCACTAAGACTGAACTCAGCACTTTGAGCTGAGCTGCCGCCCGGATGGCTCAGTGGATAGAGCGTGCGCTCTTAACAACAAGGCTGCTGGTTCGACTCACGCATAGGATGGTGGCTACGCCCACCCGCAACTAAGATTGAACACAGCACCTTGAGCTTAGAGGCCAAATGGCAACCGGCGCCCTCCACAACGAAGATTGAAGAACAACAACTTGGCTGATCCCCTTCCCCAATTCCCCAACACTGTTCCCCTTCCCTAATTTCCCAATAAAATCTTTAAAAGAAAAATCTACAAGGATGTATTCATACCATGGAATGCTACTCAGAAATAAAAAAAAAAGAATAAACTATTGGTACAGGCAACAACTTGAATGAATCTCCACAGAATTATGCTGGGGGAGGAAAAGCCAATCCCAAAAGGTTACATACTGTACAATTCTATTTATATAACATTCTTGAAATGACAAAATTATGGAAATGGAGAACAGATTAGTGGTTGCCAGGAGCTGGGGAGGAAAGGATGGGAGAGAGAAGTAGGTGTGAGTATAAAGGGCAACATGAAGAATCCTTGTGGTGATGGAAATGTCCTGTATCTTCACTGATCAATTTTCATATCCTGTGCAAGATGTTACTCAGGAGGGAAACTGAGTAAAAGGTATTATTTCTTACAACTCACGTGAATCTACAATTTCTCTCAAAATAAAAAGGTTAATTAAAATAACAGAAGGAAACGAATGCTCAGATTCAATTAAATAATTTCAGAGCCAGGATTCAAACCCAGGTCCGTCAGACTCCCAAGCCTAAGTGTTTCAAGACTTGGCTATGTTCAAGTAGGAAGAGGATCCCAGAGGCCCTGCAGTCCATCAGACCAGGTAGCCACTGGTGTCATGGCAGCTTTGTTACTGGGGACCACTGTCCAGAAAAAGCTATTAGAGAGTAGCTTCAAAGAATTATTTGGCAAGCCCTGTGGGTTGATGCTGAGGGACAAGATTGGATAATCATGTTTCCCCTTCCCAAGGTGTGTGTGAAGAAAGGGGCAAGGGAGAGAGAGCCTATGTGTGTGTGTCTATGTTGGTGCTTCTGGTTGTGTGTCTGCCTATCAACGCATTTGTCAGCTTCTCCGTGGATATGTGTATGTGGGGGAAGGGGGGAGACGGTAATATGTAAGTTATGCTTATGTGTGCAGGTCGGTGTATACATTGTTTGGATGCACCTGAGTGAGGTCTGCGTGGGTCACAACCACATCATTCATTTCTATTAGGTTAAGCCATTTGATAATAGCTCCCCCAAAGCAAAGCTGACTATGGAGCCAGCCTGTCGCGAACTGTGTCTGTGTACTGTAGATAAACTGGGTAATTGGACTCTCCGCCTCCTCATCCAAACAAACACTCACAAACCGCCCACCCCCACACTGGAGGGAGTCTGGTACCCGTCATCTGGGTACTTGGCTCTAGTGCCCCGCTGTTCCTGACCCTGTGTACAAGGTGAGCATCTCCGCCAGCCCCTTCCCTCCCCCACCGGCTGGGCTCAGCCTGGGCTTATGTAAAGAGGTCACGGCTGCTCCGCCGCGGGGCGCACGCGGATTCCTGCACAGGTGTGGCGGCATAGGCGGGTGGGGATGCGTGGAGCGGGCTGGCCGGCCTCCTCCCCTGCAGCGGCCGGTATTCTCCTTCCTGCTGCTCATTTACTCTCCTCTTCTGCATGTCTGACAGCGGTGTGCGGACTGGGTAAGGACAGAGCGCCTGTCCCCTGCTCCCCGAGCCGCCGGGCGGGGGCTCCCGGCTCACGCGTGATGCGCTGTCTGCGCCTCGCGCGGCGCTGCTTGGCCTGGCTGGGTAAGTGGTACAGAGGCGGAGGGAGACTGCAGGGAGGGGCACGGGGGTGGGGGAGTAGGGGGCATGGGCGCCGAAAGGTGTTAACTCTGCTTAGTGGGGAGGCAGCCAGGCACCCGGAACCCAAGCCCCTGCCCACCCCCCGCGCGCCCCGCGCCCCACGCCCCAGGCAGGTCTCCGACCAGCAGGCTGGGAGGGGTGAGGGACAAAGCGGTACAGGGCGTGATGCCGCCGCGTGGTGGCGCCCTGGACTGCCGCGTCCTCCCTTTAAAGTTGGCCAGGGGCTGGGAGCCCGCCCGACCGCCAAGCGCCAGGAGATGAGGGCTCGTGGCCCAACCACCCTTGATTCGCCGCGTTCCTCCCGCAGGGCCTGGCGTGGATGCCGCGGGACCGCTGAGTGTGGAGGGGCTGTGAAGCGCTAGCCGGCGTCGGGGCCCTTGCCGGGTCCGCCGGGAGCTGGCGATGTAGGCGGCGAGAGGGGGCGTGGAGTAGCCGGAACCTTCCCCATACCCCACGGCTCGCACCTCCCCCGGCTCCCTAGCGCTCCGCGTGCGCTGGGGCGCGGCGGGCGGGGCTCCCGGGGCTGCCATGGAGGTGCCCAACGTCAAGGACTTCCAGTGGAAGCGCCTGGCGCCACTGCCCAGCCGCCGGGTCTACTGCTCCCTGCTGGAGACCGGGGGGCAGGTCTATGCCATCGGGGGATGTGATGACAACGGCGTCCCCATGGACTGCTTTGAGGTCTACTCTCCCGAGGCTGACCAATGGACCGCCCTGCCCTCGCTGCCCACAGCCCGGGCTGGGGTGGCCGTCACCGCTCTGGGGAAGAGGATCATGGTGATTGGGGGTGTGGGCACCAGTCAGCTGCCCCTGAAGGTCGTGGAGATGTACAACATCGATGAGGGCAAGTGGAAGAAGAGGAGCGTGCTGCGTGAGGCCGCCATGGGCATTTCGGTCACGGCCAAAGGCGAGTGGGGCCAGGGCTGAGGGCAAGCAGAGAGAAGGGAGTGGGGGACAGGGGGCGGCAGGCGCTGGGAAAGGGATGGGAGCCAGCACTGAGTTGGGGGCCCACTACCAAATGACTGATCCTATTTGATCCTTACAATGGTCACTAAAACTAGAGACCCACTGGTCTGTCTCAGATGGGAAAACGGAGACTCTGCAAATGAAGAGTCTAGTAATTCTATATGATGCCAGAGCTCCACTCCACCAGGCTCCTCCCAACAAATTGAGCAGACTGGTCCAAAGGGGGAGCCAGAAGTTGAGCGAAATGGCTCTGCAGACCCCTTCATTCAGCAGAACGATAGAGCATCCCACCCACAACACCCCATCCTTTGAAACCTGACTTGCACATGCCACCACCTCCAGACACATATTCAGGGTCCTGGAATGTTCTTCCTTGTCCCATCACCAGGCCCCACTGAGGGGACTTTGGGACCTGATTCCAGGGCCATCTCCCCAGCCTCAACCTCCCCCTCTGTCTCCTAATCTCTGAGATACTGATGAGTGGAGACCAGGATGTTTCTGAGGGTTGTGCTCCTGCAGCGTCTTACCCAGGTTCACTGAGTTCTCGGGCCATGTGTATGCTGACCACGTGGTTTTATAATTCTCATTTCACTTTCTCCAAGCCCCTCGTTTCCTTCTCTTCTGGCCTGGAACAGCTCAGAGCATAGACCGGGGGTGGGGAGGCTGAAAGTTCTCTTGCTAAAACACAAAGGGTTTTATGGGAAATGGTCCAACAGGAATTAAGGAGACCCCAAATTCAGACAGGCTTACTTAGTAGGATGCAACTTTCCCTCCCTCTCTTGCAAAATCATCCTGCTGGGTCTACTGTAGAGCACCAGTATCTCCTGAGCACCTGCTCTGTCCCTAGCACATGCCTAGGTCTCTAGGAGGAGGGATAGAGGCAGAAGATCCAGGCTCTGCTTTTAGGAACTCAAGCCTGACCAATGGAGGTGACCAGAGAGAAACTAGTCTGGAATCCCTCAGGGCAGAATGGCCAGTGGGGCCTCCACAAACACCCAGTAAGGATGGAAGGCATAGAGGCCCATGGGGAAATAGAGAGGGAAAGAGTAGTCCTTTATCCCCAGCCTCAATAAATGGCGCTAAAAGATTAAGAACTAACATTTATTGAGTCCTTACCATAGGTGTTTTAGATATATTAACCCCTTTGATCCTCACAACCTGTCTGATGAAGTAAGTGCAATTATTATCATTTTAAAGAGAAGCAGTGAGAAGCCCAGAGACGCTAAATAACCTACCCAAGGTTACACAGTAAGTGATGATCAAGTCTACGCTCTTAATTATGGTATTAAACGGGTTCTTTAACTACTTTAATAAGCATTTACATGCCTGCATGTCGGGCCTTTTACCTGATGCTGGGGCCACAGATTAACAAATTCTCAAGGACTTAATCTATTGGAAGAAACAAAGATTATTTCAGTAACATATGGTGACTAGAGTGATGCAGATACCGTGGGAAACAATGAGTTAGTGTTCTCAGCCCAACCTTGCGGTTCAGGGACATCCAGGCGAATCTGAAAAGATGAGTAGAGGGGACTAGAGGATTTCCAACTGGAAGTGTGTTTCAGGTGTCATGGGGATGGGAGAGGTGGAACTTGCGTAAGGTAAATTCATTAGCAGGTCCCATCTGTTGGTGTCAGGCTAGGGTTGGGATTCCCCCGCCTCCTTTTTTTCAGTAAGGTTGAAAAGTAAGGAAATAGTACTCATCCCTGAAATACTCTTGAAGAACAAAGGCCTCTTAGAGCCAGAAGTGGTGAGGACTGGCTACTGGGAGACAGGGGTGAGTCCCTTGGAAAAAGAGGGCCCTGGAGGCTGGGGTGCAGGGGGAGCTCTGTTCCTGACAGTCTACAGGAGGTACTGAGGTGAGGCCCAGGGAAAAACATGGATGCCTTGAAAAGCCATGTACATCCAAGAGCAGCAGAGCATGAGAGAGTACTGCTTCTCTTCTCAGAGTGCTCAGCTCACTGCCTGGGCAGGGTTTCTTAAAGGGGCTAGTATTGTGAGTGGCCCTATCCCATTTGGTGCAGGGTGCCTCCTGGAGCCCACACGCTTCCCAGTGTATGAAGGAGCATGACACTCCCCCACGAGGGTCGCAGAAAAAGAACCAGCAACAGTCCAGTGTCCCACAAGGCCAATGACAGCAGGGCTGTCATTTTCAAAGGCTCCTGCTAGGTCTAGAAAGTTCCAACATGGGAGTGCCTGGGCTGGGCCAGGCCACTACTGGAGGGTATCAGAGAAATATCCTTCCTCTTTGGCATCACCTCCAGCTGCCCAGGAAGGAGGAGAATGGAGGGGACAGACCTGCCAAGCGTTGTCTAGGTCTAGACCCCATCACAATTTACCCCTGTGCCAGGCTTAGTATTTCGGGCTAAGCCAAGGGATGGACACCAAGGAAGGCTAAGGCACACAGGCCTGACGTAGCTTCAAGGAGACTTAGGCTCAACTATAGCAGGGACTTTTAAATGGTGCCATCAACCCCACCCCCACTGACATATATATGGCTCACTCTGGCAGAGCAGTGTTGGGAACCTGGCCTGGCTTCAGTGCTGGTGTCCAAGGGGTTAACAGAACCTGGCCATGGTAGGTGATGAGTAGCGATGGGCCTGTCTCATTGTGTCTGTGAGCTGAGCCAGGGTTTGCCTGCGGCATTTCTCTTTAGATTACCGAGTATATGCAGCAGGCGGGATGGGCCTGGACCTCCGTCCGCACAACCATCTTCAACACTATGACATGCTCAAGGACATGTGGGTGTCGCTTGCACCCATGCCCACCCCGAGATATGCTGCCACCTCCTTCCTCCGTGGTTCCAAGATCTATGTGCTGGGTAAGGACCGTCCCTCCTTCCTTCCCTTGGGTCAGTTCCCACGGGAAGCAGTACCTGTGTGTTGAGCATCTCCTTGACACCAGGGGCTAAGCCCATCCCTTAAGGAGCTTTCTGTATGATCAGATAACAGCCCCTGTCCTCAGGGACTTACTCTTCTGCCCAACCCCCACCCTGCTCTGGTCTCCAGGGGGACGACAGTCCAAGTATGTGGTCAACGCCTTCGAGGTCTTTGACATTGAGACTCGCTCCTGGACCAAGTTCCCCAATATTCCCTGTAAGCGGGCCTTCTCCAGCTTTGTGACCCTGGACGACCATTTGTACAGCCTGGGAGGCCTGCGGCAGGGTCGGCTCTACCGGCAGCCCAAGTTCCTCCGGACGATGGACATGTTTGACATGGAACAGGGTGAGCTGGGCGCCAGCCTGCCCATCTCCCTCTAGCTGAGTGCCCCTACCTTACCTTGATACCATCCTCCCAGGGCCACTGACACAGCTGAGTGAGCCTCTCCGAAGTCTGAACACGCCTCTCCCTTCAGGGCTACTCTTGGGATCAAATTCTTTCATCTGTACAGGGCTCCCTTTGATTGGTTGGTTGTTTTTATCAAAGCCTTTTCCAGCTATTTCTCTTCTTACAATATCCAGGTGAGCCAAGTGAGGGAGGGCTTTTTCCTGCTTTTACTCATGAGAAACAAAGGATCCTGACCCCTATGCTCACTGCCTCTACTAGCTCCTCTCCAGCCTAGGGCCTGTGAGAACAGAGATAGAACAGGTGATTCATTCTAGGGCATTATGGTTCCGTGGACTGCAGCAAGCGTGGGAGAGGGTGAAGGCCACGGAGAGTGTCAAACAGCAGGAGGCATTGTGTATGTCCT
>NW_017731484.1:2694413-2708237 GCF_001890085.2 Hipposideros armiger | reverse complement strand
CGGGGGGGGGGCATTGGTTAGCATCTAATTCTCTCCGTATATCCTGCTGTCACCTATGGCCTGTAGGGGGATGGCTGAAGATGGACCGTTCCTTCTTCCTCAAGAAGCGGCGGGCAGATTTTGTGGCTGGTTCTCTGAGTGGACGGGTCGTAGTGGCCGGAGGACTTGGTAAGGAGGCAGCTTCCAGGCTGGTACTGTGGTTCTGGTGCTTGGTGGATCCTTGGCACTCTGCACAAGCAGGAGAAGGTGCTGGCTCCTTGCACGCTGCCTGCTTACTGCTTTATTCCAGAGAATTCAAAACATCCCCTTCCTCCCAGCCTGGACTTCACATATCCACGCATGGGCCCCGGGTGTGGTCTTTCGGTCCTCTTACACAGGGGACACTGAGGCCCAGAGAACATAAGGGACATAGTAATAACCATGTAGCACAGGGGTGGTGAGCACAGATCCCTGGGGGCCCTCGCCAAGAATGATGGAGTCAAAAGCGTGGCAGGGATTGGCCTGGGTCCTCTCTCTGACCATCGTTTCTCTCTGGATAACCAGCTCCATCATGGATAGGAAAGCAATCTAATCAAATACGTTAGTCTACTGAATTCGGGATTTGCTGAATTACTCCTCCCAGAGATTAGTGGTATTTTGAAGGCGGGACCCCCACATCAACAGGGGAGAGAGATATACGGGCAGCAGGCTTCCAGGTACCCAGAGTTTGCTCATTGTGGACAGACTCCATCCACACATGAAAGGAACACAATGTAAACTAGACCACGTGGGCTGCTTTTTAGTAAAAAGCAGGAGGGAGGCAGTAGTGGTATCTAGAAACTTCTGGTAAAAGCAAGGGGTGGGGAAAGAAAGCTTACTCGGTGCAGAGATGAAAAGACAAAAGGTCAGAGGGGCGAAGTGGCTGTTTGACCAAAGCTGCTGGCCCAGGGCAGGGAAGGCGCAGTTCTGCAGCTGAGGAAGTTGAGGTCTAAGCCTCTGCTTGTGGGAGGGAGGGAAGTGGAGTGACTACAGGACATTGCTTGGTGACTGGACTCCTTCGTAAGGTTCCGTTCCTTTGGTGCTTTCAGGGAACCAACCAACTGTCCTGGAGACGGCAGAGGCGTTCCACCCAGGGAAGAACAAGTGGGAGGTCCTCCCAGCCATGCCCACGCCCCGCTGTGCCTGCTCCAGCATTGTCATCAAGAACTGTCTCCTGGCGGTGGGGGGTGTCAACCAGGGTCTGAGCGATGCAGTGGAAGCCCTGTGTGTCTCTGACTCCTAGCTGTCCCCTGGCCCAGCGCCTTTGCCCTGGACCGAATCACTCAACTCTTGATAAGAGGAATGGTCTTGTCAAAGCAGTTCGGGCTACTTCTCAGATGCCAGCTCCTGTCAGCAGCCAGCGGGTCCGGGCCCTGGGGCTGTAAGTGACCCCCCCTCCACATCCTAACCCTCCCAATCCTAGGAAACTGTAAGAAGTCCGGATGACTCCATCAGCCCCTGGTCAGAGCTCAACTGACCTCTAGGGGGAGTTCTCACTTATTGCTCAGGCAGAAAAGCACAGGAGTATCTGCTACCCCCACCTTTGTGAGTCCCACCTCTCCCCATCTTCAGAGTAGGAGTTAAGTAGGGCAGTTCTGACCCAGAGGATGAGCTGCTACCACTGTCCTTTCCCCAGCTCTCAACTCGTTTGAAGGTCTCTTGGGATGAAAAATGGAGAAGGATTGGGGGGAAGGGGATCCCAAGCGCCTCTTCTCTCCCTTGGTCTGCATCCTTTCCCCATTTGGTGGTCAAGTGTGGACCTCATCTACTCCACAAGAATTGGCCTTAGAGTTAGAGGCCGCTGAGCTGTAAGAGAAGCCATGGACTGCTCCAGGTCAGCAGCCTTGGCCAGGAAGGAGCCTTGATGGGAAGGTGATGCTGGGGGAGGAGCAGACTCCCAGCCCAGGCTCTGCTCCCATTCCTTTCCTCAGTCTGCGTCTTCTTCTACCACCCCTCCCCACCAGAGACCTTGGCCCCTTTGTCACCAGTAGCCCCAGAGTGTTTCTGTGTGAAACCTTCTCATTTACACTGTGGCACCAAAATCCACAAAGGATGGGTTAATTGCACTCTGGTTAACAGCAGCAGCACAATGATTAAAATCTATATTCCTATCTTCTCTAGCACCCTGGTACAGGGGTAGGGTGGACGTGTGTCTTGATGGGTAGAGGGGACCCCATGAAACAGTTCCTCTGACAGTTCTCAGGCTAAATAGGGCCCCAAGTGACCACCTACTCTTGGTGGTTCCCTCTGAGGAGGTTCCACTTTCAAACCAATCACCTCACTCCTAGTAAAACAGCATAGTTTCCTTCTCATAAGCATTGAGACTCCACGTATATGTTAAGAAAAGGTTGCATTCAGTAACTGGCTTCATCTCGTGCCTAGCCTCAATTCATTCAGCTAACGCTCACTTCTGACCCACAGTAGAAAGGGAATTGCTCACTGATTTAAAAACTTGAAGAACATGCTTCCTTTTAGCTTGTATAGCACCTCTTTCTGATTCCCACCGATTTTCAAAAGCTGTGCTAGCACCGGGGATACAAATATGAAAAAAAAGACCTGCCCAGGAGGGATCCCAGGGGAGTCAGATAACACTCACTATGCAATGACATGATTCTTTTTTACGAGGCAGAAACAGGAGGGAGCCCTGCCTGGATCTGGGGGCCAGGGGGAGCCTTCTAGAGGAGGTGACTCCTCGCTGAACCTTCATGGGCGAGTGGAACCTGGGTCTTTAAGGGATCGGGGTTTCTCTCCCTTTCTCTGGGACCTGGCCTTTTCCTCTCTGTGGGCCCTAGAAGAGCACTGCCCCCTGCTGGCCCAGCCTTGCCTTCCCACCCAGCTTAGAGGCATCCTGTGGCCTTGGGTGCCCCCTGGTGAGCTGACTGCAGAGAGGCCTTTTCCATTGATCCTGGACACTCCTATTTCAGCTCAGTCCCCTGAAGTAACTGCTAGAAAACTGCAGCTGGAAGAGCTGCAGGTCCTATGAAGATGGAACAGCACGTTAGTGGAAGCCGTTCCACAATCTAGCCCTGGTCTGGACTCCCCATTCCACTTCCATTTCTGCACTGCCCCCACTGCCCTTCCCAAGAGAGGTGTTTATAGGGGGGACCCCACCCTTTCCTACAGGAAGCCAAGCCTTGTGTGTGTGTTGTGGGTGGGGGTTCCCATGTGCACAAAATGGTACCAGATCCATGGATGAGACGAGGCATTTTTAAATGGTCAGAACCTTAGGGATACAGCCAGCCCTAAAAGGCTCTTCCTGTTGTTAGAATGGGGGATTAACTGCTGCAACCTGTGAAGGCTACTCAGGGCCGGAGCTGGTATCTGCTAAGGACTCACCTCTTGGAGGTCCATTCTGGGAAGACTTTGGGGGTGCTCACTGAGGAGCCGGGGAAATAGGGAATGTCAGTGACAAACCTCGTGGCTACCTCATGGTGCCATGGAGACAGCTCGATCTGGGGTCAGTGGTCTGGCCCCAGGACTCTCTCCCCTCCCCCACACAGGCTTGCCCATCGCTGTCCACTGTGGGAAGGCCCCGCCCCTTTCTTGTCTTCATTTCCCAGCCTGTAAAACCAGAGCCACAATGATGCCATCACACAAGGTGGTGAAGCGCCTGCTTCATTCTCAGATCAGCAATATGAGATAGGTTGTGTCATCCCATTTTGCAGTTGAGAAAACTAAGGCTGGAAGAGGTTATGTAACTTGTTCAAGGTCACAAGCTCCTAAGTGACCAGGTCGGATTGTAAAGCTTGTGACTGTCGCACTGCATTGCCTTAAATGAAATAGTACCTAAGAAAGTCAAGGAAATCAGCTATACTGTACGAGGTAAGGGGTTCCAAGTGTCAAACCTGGAAGGATGGAGACTTTGTGTCCCAAGGAATGAGTGTGAGGATTAGCAAGGAAAGACTGAGACGGGCTCCCTAACATGAATGGGCATAGACAATTCCTAAACTCATATCCCAGGAACGTTCCCTTCTGGCTTTTTCGTTCCATTGGCGATTCCAAAGCATCGTGGAACACTGAACGCCTATCGTGTGCGTGCCTCAGTGCTTAATTCCCACCCTTCAGCAGCTGCAGTCTTGGGAGGGAGACGGGACTGAACCTGCAGCTACTATTTGATGAGATAGTGTCAGCCTTTGCGAGTTCAACCCAGAGGCGCCTCACCCATGCATGGTGTCTGCAGGGAGCCCAGATGAACTGAGGGTGTCAAAGCAGAGTTCCAGAAAATAAATCTCAAACTGCGCTTTGAAAAAAAGATGGAGATCAGCCAGGCAGAGGAGGATAACCCCAGGCTTTGAGGCAAAGGAGGTGGGTTGAATCATGATTGTCATGTGCTAATTGATCTTGGATAGGTTGTTAACCGCTGAGTCTCAGTTCCCTTATTTGTCAGCTGGGCAAAACAAGGCCTCACTATGAGGTTAAAAGCTACTTACTCTGTGCAACGTGATTCACATACATTAGGTGAGTAGCTACATTGTTGTGTTTGTTGCTGTTGAAGGAGAAGTAGACTGGGGACAAGGGTTTGGTTTACTGGGAGACAGCATGCACATGGTAGAGATTCTAAGGAGACGGGGAGGAAAGTGCCGGCAGGCAGATCAACAGCGGCCTTACATGCGTGCCCTGCTAAGGAGTCGGGGCTTCATCCGTATGGGAAATTGGGAGCAAATTCAGGATTTTACGTGGATCAGATTTGTACCATTGGAACATGGAATATTTGGCGTTCCTCTTCTAAGGAAAACGAAGAACTAAATGAAATCACCAAGGCACCATGTAAGATGAGAAGTAACCCCAGGTGGGGTTGGAATCCTAACAAAAACACGCAGGCCAAGGTTTCTAGGCCTTCTCTAGAGGAGGGCCATCTGCTGAGCAATCAGTACCAGGGGGATTTGGGACCACAGAGTAGACAAGTTCCCCCACCCTCCCCTCCACTGCCTCATTTCCTCCAGAGTTTCTTTTTAATTGGGCATTTTCATTGGGCTTTCTAGCCCACCCACCTTGCACAGGAGGTGGGATGCGGTTGGCCTTTTCCATCCCCCATCTTACAGAAGACGAAACTGAAAACCAGGAATCGTGACTAATCCAGGCTGTGCCCACAGGTGTAGGGACCCCTCAGGCCCAGTTCACTGTCTCCAGAAAGTGGCCCACCCTGCCCCCCTTATCAGATGGATAAGAAAGAGGACTTTGGGGGCACCCAAGCTGTCATTCAACAGATAATGGGCCTTAGTCCTAATCCCAGTTTAGCAATTCACATTCTTAAAAACAAACACTTAAAAGGGGATAGTAATTTGAATGGGAAACAAATCCCTTTCCCAGGCTCCCCACTCCATGACCAATGTCCCCATCTATGGATGAAGGGAACTGGATTGGAGATGCCCTTCCAGCTATCCTGTGCTACCACACCTCTGGAAAGCCAGCTCAGCCCTGGGTGGTAAACATCTTCCTCATCTTCGCTCTTTGCACCCATATACCTCTCAGATTGGCCCCTGCTCTAGTCCCATGGCCACGTCCTTCGTTTAGATGCTCAACGTCTCGCATGAGGACAACTTCACAGCTCCCCAATGCAGTTCTGCCCTCTCAGTGCTCTCCTCCAACCCACCCTCCACATCGCTGCTAGATTCCTCCTGCCCTTTCAGAATCTTTCTCCTCTACAAATCTGACTCCATTGTCACGAGCTGACACACAGCCCTGAGCTCCCTCAGCTCCCCCAGCCCTCCAGCTGATTCCCAGCTTCTGTCTTGGCCTCTAAGGTCCCTTCCAGCCTCCCCTCCTTACCCCTACCTAGTGCTCCCTGTGGGGGACCATTGGGAGCCAGTAGTTCCACTGCTGTTCACCTCCCTGTCCAGCACAGCCTGGCCTCCCTGCGCAGAATGCCCCCTCCCTTGTGTAGCTGGTGAATGCAAACCACGGTCTCCCCACCTCATCCCCATACAGACAAAACATTTCAGGACCATGACGATATCATTGATCCTTGTAGGCGCAGAACACCCCAGTGCTAGGCATGCAGGGTCTAAATGTGTAACAAATAACCGAATGGAATAAACGAGTAGCAAACAACTGAATTGAATGAAAGTCAGAAATCAAAGAGCTTAGAGACAGCACCAATTTGAGAGTAACCTTTACAATGTCCCGTTTTCCTCTGAGCCCATCTATGGCCGTAGCTGGCACTAGGATCAGATCCAGGAAATCAGCTGTATTTCAAATCCCCCTGCTCAGGAATTGGCTTCCCTCTCCCTTTGCCTTGGGCTCTGACAGGAGTGATAGGTCAGCATTGGGCTTTTCATAAACTGTGGATGACAACCAGCCTATTAATCCAGGCTTATGATAACAGCCCCCAGCACCAGATTGTGCTAGCTTCATTCAGAGCCAAGAGAAATGCTAGCTCCCGTCTTCCCTTACCAAGGGCCAGGAGCCGGTGACCTGGCTAAAGAATGTGCTTTGCATGGGGTTTACATTCCAGGATCAACTTGGGAGGCCAAGGGCTCAGGTTGCCAGCGGGAGCCAGGCACAGGGCAGGGAGGTGGCACTGGGCAGACCCTCCCCACTCCCTGCTGGACATACCATGCCCTCCCATACCTGGTCCTCCCCGGACCTCCCTGAGTGCAGAATAGCAGCTGTGGAGGCAGAGCCAGGACGAAAGTGACACTCAGCCTCTTCAAAGGAGCAGCATTTAAATGGAGTATGAAGTACCAAACCCTGAGCCACAGTGCCCACCACCATAAACCCCTGGCCTCCGGAGCCTTTAACAGTTTACAAATAACCTTCCTGTTCAGGGTCTCCTTTGATCATTTAAGAACTGAAGGCTAGGGAGATTAAGTCACCTGCCCTCAGTCATGGGGCCAGCAAGGGGCAGAGCTAGCTATACAAACCCATCCTCTGACTTCCATTCTGAGGCTCATGTACCCCCTGCCTTATCTACATCAAGAGATTCTGTACCCCAGGATGTAACCTGAGGCCCCGACTTCACAGGGTCAGGGAAGGATCAATGCAATAGAGGGTGTGAAAGTGTTGACCCCTATAAAGATGGGGGGTTATTTTTCTTTAATTATACCCCACCTCAGACCATCAAGAATCTCAGATGACGTACAGCAACCACACGGTGGGGTCAGTTAGTGGAAAGTACGTGGCACCTCGGGGTACCTGGTGCATGAATCCCATGAAACCTTTACCCAGTCATAAGCACAAGTGCCCCCTCCACTTCCACACCCCACAGCAGTGGGAGTTACACAACCTCAGACACTGAGAAAAGGGCATAGGACTGAGGGACCCAATAAGAGAAAGATCTTTTTGTTTTGCCATTGACAGTGAGGTAAGGAGACGCTTTCCAACACACTGACTAGAAGCCAGAGAATAAATCTACACAAATGTTCATCCACCCCACCTCCCGACTCCCAGAATGCCTTGTTCTGGCATTAAAAAACCAGCACTGTGAGTAGTTAAGAGGCCCTTTCTCTTCTCCCCCAAGTCAGGCTGTTCCCTCCCGCCATGTGGAGCTCTAGCCTTGGGCAATTTGATGACCACTTCCTAGTTCTGAGCTTATCTTAACTGTCCTCTCTCCACATCAGATCAGCTGAAGCTCAGGGAGTCTGATTAGCCCCTTGCTGTCATAGCTAATCCCCCATATGCTTGGGTCTCTGCCAAAATTGGGGGAGGGGACTTAGGAAGACCAGAGCCCTGCAAAAACCCCAAGCAGACTATAAGAAACCATCATTCTGACAGCCTCACAGCAGGCCTACAAGGCGGTCATGAGGGACATTGCAGGTTGAGTAAACTATGACATAGAGAAGCATAGTCTACTTGAGACTTGGGCAAATGAGGGCACCTCTCTAAGTCAGAGCATGATGGCTTAGAGCACTATTTCCGGAGCCAGGTTGTCTGGGCTCCAATCTGGCTCCACCACTTGCCAGCTTCATGACCCTGCACAGGCAGTTCTTTAATTTCTCTGTGCCTCAGTTCCCTCATCTGTGCAATGGGGATAAGCACATGGTAGTACTTACTTCAGAGAGATGTGGTGAGGATTGAATTCATTCCTACAGTGGCTAGCACACAATGTGTTAGCTGTATAAGAGAGAATCATTCTTATCCAGAGAGCTGCCAAGAGAAGAGAGATCGTCATAGGGAATATTGCAGAGCAGTGTCATCATGCCAGTCTGGGGGTGGGAGAGGGAGTGAGGCTCCTGAGTCTCCTATAGTGAGGGAATCACTTACCAGGTGAGCAAAAGAATGGGCGTGACTGAGATTTCTAATTTGTTTCTCCTTAGATATTGCAGAGAAGTTATGGCAGACTGGAAATGGAACTCAGACTTGATTTATCCAAATCCCTTTTTGTAGATAAGGAAACTATCCCCAAGAGAAAAAGCCTGTGGCCATGACCACAGTGTAGGTTGGTAGTAAAAGGAGCTGGAACCCAGGACTCCTGACTTCTGTCCACCTGTAGATGCTGTCCCTGCTGCTCCAGGCGGGAAACAGGACGAGCGCCCTGCCCTGGCTCTGGGAGAAGAGCTAGCTAGCTTCTGCTTGGGTCACATCCCTCCCAGTCCTTGCCTGTGAATAACTTTCAATTTCCCATTGTAATCATGAGCTCAGGGACAGTTTTCGGTGTTTGCAGCACAAAATTCCCCTAAACTCCTGGCAGGCCTTACTGGAATTTAGATTGTAAGCAGTTCATTAGTTCCATCTTGTATTTCTTGAGCCCATTTGGGCATCACAAGGCAATGCAACCCTTAGGGATGAGCTGTGACATCGGACTGACAAGGGGTCGACAAACTGCGGCTCACGAGCCACATGTGGCTCTTTGGGTAAGTACATGTGGCTCTGAAGTAAAAACGAAAATGAAAATAAAACTATCAGAGTGTCATTTATAAAATTTGTAAAGGTTATTATTCACATAATGGTGATTTCATTTGTTTTATGGCTCTTGAATAATTTTTAAATTGTTGCAAGGGACAGAATTGGCTCTTTCTTCTCAAAAGTTTGCCGACCCCTGGTCTAGGACATGACACTATATCCAAGATGCTCAGAACCAGAGCTGGCTCAATAAATGTTAGATTTGTTATTATACCTATTATTGTAGTTGCTCAGTACATATTTGTTGGATGGATGGATGGATGGATGGATGGATGGATGGATGGATGGATGGATGGATAAACGATTGGATCATTGAAGGAACAAATGCCTAAGCAGACCCCAACTTGCGTTTACAGCTTTAGGCATCCTATAAAACTTGTTAGGCTTAGTCTGGTCAAAAGAGGGCAGCATTGAGTCAGGAATCCCAGTTTGCCAAAGACTTAAACCCTGTCTTTGGACTCCCACCTCCCAATCTTGGAGGGCCACTTCTAATGCGCAGGTTCCTATCCAGGCAGTTCCACCAGCCCCTGAGAGGGGAAGATCAGCATATTCAAGTCTGTATTGCCCACCACCTGGGATGACTGAGGGCTGTAACTCATCTTCAGAGTTCTGGGATAAAGGGATGTAATGGTTGATGTCTCCCGCTGGAAGTAGGTGGTGAGTGGAGCCCTCCAGCCTGCAGCAACGCTTTTCCCAGAGAAAAGGGAAGAGGGGCTCAGGCATCTATACTAATGCAAATTCCAGGGGAAGAATGAGCTCTTTCAGGTACAGAGAATGCTCAGCTGACCCTTCTCTACTCTCCCCTGCCCGCACCACACTCTCCACATCTTCTTCCCTTGTTCCCACCTCCGACTCCCATCCCCTGAAGGCCTTTCCTCACAGCTGAACAAATCCCATCCTCCTTTCAAGTCTGAAATTGGCCTCCTGTGAGGCTTATCCTTGAACCCCTGAGCCAGAATAAGACCCATCCTGTCAGCCCCTCATGGCACTTCGTGCTTAAGAGCCTTCCCACTTTCTGCCTTGGATTATACGGTAAATTGTGCATTTATCTTATTTCCCTTACTAAACTGTAAACTTCCTGAGAGCAGGAAGCTAATCTTAGGCATCCCTCGAGACTCAAAAGTATTTCTTTTTCAGAAGACCTGCTTTACCCCACTCCCCACTTCACCCCCAAAGCCTGGCCTTGGTATCCCTCACCTGCCCTCCCACCAGCACCCTGCACTCCACTCATCACCACATCACCGCAGTTCTTACTCTGAGCCGCACTTTAACACCCCCTTTACTAGTCCAGACACACACAGATTTTGACATGTGTAAGGACTGGGATAGACACTTGTTCCTAATTGTTTTCCCAGTGTGGCACCTGGTATACCCAATGGATGTTTATCCCCAGAGCCCTTCCGACTTCAAGTACTAATTGGGCATGGGAGTGTGGGGTAGACTACCCCTCCCCAGGACTGGACGTTGGGGCCCGCAGGATTGAGATAGCTCAGCCCAGATTCCCGGCACATCAAGGAGCACATGACCCAGGAATTCCCCAGGATCTGCTGGCAGCAGTCACCTGACGTAATTTGATTCCCTATCAGGCATTCAGGTCTCCCTTTAAGGAATCTGAGAGTTGAGTTTCAGCAGTTAAGATCATTTCTGAGTCCCATGTCTGTTTGTCCGCCTTCCTTGCCTGTTTGCTGTGGGCAGATAGCGGCCACAGCCACTGGTCACTAAAGCCTTGTTTTGCAGCCCCTTGGGAGGCACCAGGCTGCACCTTGGCTGCAACAGTTCTCTTTTCTCTAGGGTGTTTGGTCATCCATGCCTTGCCCCCCAAGTGGGGATCCACATTCTAGTCAAAGGAAGCTGAAGTGGAGGTGGGGAATGTACAAGACGGACAGATCTAACCCCACTGCCATCATCAGTTTAGCTGATAGTGGAAGGAAATTGGTTATCTGTAGATGCTTTCACTTGAGCCTTTGAATTCCTTTTTACTCACATTCCTTTGGTTCATAAGCACCTGTTGAGTGTTTTTTTGATGTGTCTAGCAGTGCACTAGGTGTTGGGGACACCTGAAAGCATTCATAGGAGTCCAGATTAAGTCTGAAAGGGAATCTAGGCTCATCTATATAATGCTTGTATCTTACTTATGAGGAAATGTTGATTCATCCGGCTCATGGGCTCACATCCTTCAGCTCTCATCTTAAAAGGCCCCTCTGCAGAAAGCTGCCCCTGGTCAACCTTCTTCTGTCTGGACTAGGGGCTCCCTTCTGTTATATACCCCAAGGGCCTTCTGTCTTCCCCCATCAGGGACACATTTTCCTCTGTCTAGGATATTTGTTTATTTCTCACTAGACTGAGAATTCTCTCAGAGCAGAGACCGTGTCCATCTTGTCACCATCATATCCATAGGCCCAGCACCTAGTGGGCACCAGTATCTGTAGAACAAATAAGTGATTGGTAAAAGGCCACAGAACTGATTGGTGTCAGTCAGGACTAGAACTCAGATCTCCCAACATTCAGCCCCATGCTTCCTCTTGAGAGCCCTAATCCATCTAAAAGGTCCCAGCTAGCTGGGACTCCCAGGAATAGATGCAGATCTAAGGGGAGAAAGTAAACAGCAGGTCAAGAGAACCGTCACCTGGGTCTCATTCTAGTTTTGCGGACAAGCCAGAGCAAGAGGGGAGACATGTAGAGAGAAGAATGCCAAACTGGCTACCACCTCCCATAGGCCTCCAGATTTGGGGAAAGGGGTTGGTTTCCTGTATAAGTGGATCACCTCCAGCCACAAAGGGGCAAAGTGCCCCATTCTCCATCCCTAACTCACTCTAGAAAGGGTCAAAGCATCAGTGGAAATAGGAAAGTAGGCGGACACTAAGTACAAAACTCAGTCACTGGGGATCTAGTCCTTCTTGATCCTCAGCATGCCCTGAACACACAGCTGGAGGCACCATTCTCCTGGGAGTCTGAATCCCAGCTCTGCCTCCAGTTTCTCACCAGTCAGAATAATACCCATTTTACAGGACCAGGTTATCATAAAGACTCAATGGGAAATTGTGTATGTGCCTTTCTCCCCTTTACACTCCACATTTAGAGAAAGGAGGAGAGCCTGTGTATATTCTCATTTCACTCTAAATGACACTCAGAATGGGGATTCTGGACCTAGTGCTCCAGACCTTAAAAATCAAGCCAAACCTCATGACCTACCACCAGTCTTCCTGGCTCCAAAATCAGAGAGGACAACCTTGGGTGGGCAGCTATTTACCAATTTAGGGAGACAAGTTAAATAGTGAGAGTATTCCTTTGGTTCTCTCCACTTCCTTCCAACACTTCATAAATTCCATCACATCTTTAGAGACCCACTAAACCCTAGAAGCCTTCTTTGATGAAGAGGTAAGAATTTTCCAGAACCGAATTTCTGGGATCCGATTAAGACAGATTAAGACTGATTAAGACAGATGAACTTAGAACCATCCTTCCCACTTAGCTGGAGTCTGCCTCCATCTCATTCATCCCTCTTTCCCCCTTATAGTCTTAAAGAAGTGGTCAAGTGACTTTATAGATTTTGGCTTGGGAGAAGCAAATTACTCAGGATGGAGAAATACTTTGGTGACCTCTAGTACTGTCAGATTGCCCCTAGCTAACTGAAAACACAGCACAATAGAAGGAAAACAGGCGGCTCTAAGGAGGACCAAGAGCCACTCAGATGCAAGAGCAGTTCCAGGGCCCCTTAAAGGTTCCAGACCCCAGGAGTAAGCAACCCACCAAGTAGCCTCCACTGGTGTCCCTTAGTCCCTCTGCCTGTCGTTCGGGGGAGAGGGGCAGGTGGGCGGGGCCCCACTGACACCTTTCCAGCCACGCAGAGGGGGGAGGCGGGGCCGAAGGCCCGGGAGAGCCAATGCGGGCGGCCCCGGTCACGTGCAGCCTGCGAGCAGCCCAATGGGCGTGGGGGGCGTGGCCAGGGCCCGGAGCTCTGGACATTTATAACAAGTTGGAATGCGGCGGCTGGGCGCGCGCTTCGGGGTGGCTGTGGGCTCCGGTGATGGGCGCCGGACGTGTGCCCCGAATCTAGCCCTGTCCCCGCAGCCGGCCGCCACTCTGCCATCGCTCCAGCTCGCGATGGAGTCGCTGGTTTTCCCCCGGCGCCTCAGCCCTGCTCCGTCGGCCGCCGCCGCCCTGGCCGACGGGCTCAAGTCGCCCAAGCCCCTGATGAAGAAGCAGGCGGTGAAGCGGCACCACCACAAGCACAACCTGCGGCACCGCTACGAGTTCCTGGAGACCCTGGGCAAAGGCACCTACGGCAAGGTGAAGAAGGCACGGGAGAGCTCGGGGCGCCTGGTGAGTGCTGCTCCCTCTCGCGGGCGCCGGGCGGCCCGGCGGGCTGCTGGAGGCAGGGCCGGCGGCGGCGAGTGCGAGGTTGGGCCAGGGACTAATAATGCCTTGCTCCCGGGAGTGGCCCCATTCAGGCTTTACCAAGCTGAAGTTGCGTGGGGGTGTAGGGGGCGGTGGGGGTGTCCGCTGCAGATATGACTGTCCGTGATTATAGGGCCAGTTATCGTGGAGCTGAGAACCCCAACAACACCGGACAGAATGCGACGATGGCCAATAAGTGAGGGGGACAGCTGCTGCAGGGTGCCTAGAAGACGAATAGTGTCCCGTTTGGGGATGAGAAGGCTCCCTAGACAAGGTGGAACTTAAGTTAGATTTTGCTTGGAACAGACTCTCCAATGGAGTGGAATGGGAAGTGAAAGTAGAATGCACCTGATCACAGTATGGATTTAGTAAAGGTGTGTTTGAATGAATGAATGAGGTGTTCGGTTCTCAACTCAGTGCTATTAGTCTGGCAGCTCAACACACTATGGAGACCTGCAGGGGGGAGGGAGAGGAGTGGGTTGGACACTTAGGTCCTTTCCAGCTCTAAGAGTGAGTCCAAGTTTCATTATGATGGGTTTCTTTTTTCTGGAAAATGTGAAACCAGGC
>NW_017731484.1:2669583-2694294 GCF_001890085.2 Hipposideros armiger | reverse complement strand
TGTGTGTGTGTGTGTGTGTGTGTGTGTGTGTAGTGGTAGTCTGTGGAACTTAGAGCAATTGATCTCTGTACTGTTTCCCTTTCTGCAAAAATGGAGAAAACACGACCTCCCTCACAAGATGCTATAGGATTGAATGCGATACAAATGTGAATTGAAATTGGTCCTGATTTGTAGAACCCACAGTGAGAACTGATATTTATATCTGGAAAGACCAACCCAGAAAGGATGGCAAGTTTGCCAAAAGTTAGTTAACAGTCGTCCTCAAACATGATTTTAATGTGCATAGGAATCACCTGGGGTACTTGTTTAAAATACTTATTCTCTGGTTCCACCCACACTCAGAGGATTTTATTCTGAAGGTCTAGAATGGGGCCAAATAATCTGTATTTTAACAAGCCCTTCAGGGCAAGTCGTCTAGGAATTGTTTTGCTAAATACAGTTGGGTGCTGGTTTTGAGGTGTGCATGTATGTGTGGCTATGGTTTGCCCTATTGGCTATGGCTGCCGTCGGCTCCTCAGATTGTTGGCTTTCGCAGCCGGTAGCTTGGTGACTTTCGCAGTCATTTCATTGGTGAAGGAGAGTGGATGCTGGAGAAAGGGAATGGATTAATGGCCCCTCTCAGTAGGTCTGAGTATGTTTTTCCTGCTAATGCCTGGCACTGCCCCCAGTTGCCCGCTGCCAGGTTGCAGCTATTGAGCAATCATTGTACTTCCTGGCTTCCCTTTTCTTTCTCTTTCTATAAAGTGTGAGGGCCTGGTAAGGCTCCAGGCTTGAGACTGCTGGGCCCAGGCTTTGTCAGGGACTTATCTACAAAATAGTTGCTCATGGCTCATGCCTCTTGTTGGGTGTCAGATTGGGTTGAGGAGACTGTGGGGCTCAGAAACTGAGAAACTCAGATTGAAGGTTAGAGATCCTCATCAGACCTGGGTCACTGCATGCCAGTCCAAGCTCGCGCACGCGCATGCGTGCGTGCGTGCATGTGTGTGTGTGTGTGTGTGTGTGTGTGTGTGTGTGAGAGAGAGAGAGAGAGAGAGAGAGAGAGAGAGAGAGAGGGAGAGAGAGAGAGGGAGAGAGAGAGATCTCATTGATTCTGGAATGAGATAAACCAGCTTTCAGTTTTCAAATCTCAGAGGCTGTAGGCAGGGATTCCAGCTCTTGTTACATCAGAACAGAGAGAATTCAGAAGGTACCCCTGGCCTCTTGCCTTTTGTTGTATGCAGGAAGCCAAGATCAGTAGGAACAGGGCCAGTTCTGAACCTCCCTAATCTCATAGACCACCGTGCTTCTGCTGAGAACTTGCCCTGGGTCTCCCTCGTCCTTGGAGAGCAGCTGCCTGCTGTGCTAATGGTTTCTCAGTTCTGGCGGGGAGTCCTCTTCCCCACTCCACCCCACCCCCCATTCCTGCCTCTTCACTGTCCTCCCTGAAGAGAGACTGATCTGGTGCCTCAGGATCGTCGGTGGGAGAGAGGGGCCCTGGAGTCACCCAAGACCTCTCTCAAAATGAACTGACATTGTTGATGGGGGCTAGAATCGGAGGAAGGCCTGCTGGCTGACTCCCATCCCAATTTTCCCTCCACCTTTCTAGCACATTTCCCATCCCCAACCTGCCTAAATGAGATTATGAGGGGCCAGATGAGATTTCCGGAGGGAAGGGCAGGTGGGCAGGGCTAACGGCTACACAGGAGGGCATCAAAGGAAAAACAAATATTTGCTCTGGGCCTTCTAGTCTCCAAGTACATTCCTGGTATCCAAATGACATTTCCTCCTGTGACTCTCCCAGCTCCCTGACTACCCCTCCCCCTAAAGCGAAAAACACCTGCTGGTGCCCCTGGAACGCTGGAGTCTATCAAGGTCTTTGGGCTGATCCACATGGAAGTCTTACCTCCAAAGGGTGCCATGAGGAACATGAGGGGGGTCCAAGTGGATAGTGATCTGGGGCAGGGTTGCTTCTGTCTCTTATATAGCTGCATGGGATTTCAAATTGTTTGAAAATAACTGAGATGGTCCTATTCCTTCATTGACAGATGGGGAAACTGAGGCCCAGAGCGGGGACGTGACTTGTTCTGTGGCTGGTTAATGGCATTCCTGCAACATAGGCCCTTGATTTGACCACCCCAGGTCCTGGATGACCAATACTGAGTCTTGGTCTGGGAGCTGACCTTGAGTTGAGCCTGGGGTTGTCCCAGTGTGCTTTGTCATTCCAGCAGTCAGCTCCAGAGCTCCAGGCAGTGCTGAGGGTTTGTGGTGTCACTGAGAACCAACTCCCACCCACACACATGCAGCCTATGTTGAGGTATCCTTGGCGGGCGAATTACACTACATTCCTGGTTTTTACCTTGTCAGGAAGACTGCTTAGTTCTTTGAACCTGCAAAGGTTCAAATCCTGGCTCTGTTGCTCACCAGCTGTGTGACCTCTCTGTATCTCTGTTTCCTCATCTGTAAAATGTGGATTATAATAATTCCTACCTTGTGGTGTTCTCATAGGATTAAGTAAGATAATATATGTAAAGTGATGAGCGCAGTAGCTGACACCCACAGTGTTGTTGTCCTAGCCTGGCTGGCTTTGACTAGACCCTACCCTGTCCTGGAGGCACCCATCCTGGGTCTGTTCTACCCTAAGCAAGAAAATGGGTTGTGCCCAGCTTCCTTGAGCCTAACAATTTTGTTTTCTGCTTTGTTCAAAGTCCTAGTCTCTCCTTCAGCCCCTGCTCCAGAGCAGGGTTCCCGCCTGATCAGCTGCCAAAGGCCTCTTCTGCATAATGCTGCCCTCCCAACCACTTCTGCACCTGCCTGCTCAGCAGCAGGGAGGGAGGCTCCGGCTGCAGGCAACACTTGTCCTTGGGCTCTGGCCAAACCACACAAGAGGGCTGGGCAGGGAAGCACCTTGCCCAGCAACCTGGCAGAGTGGGCAGGAGGGTGCAAGGAGGGGTGGGCACAGCATGGGGTTCAGACTACCCTCATTCCTGGAGCCCATTCCTCCCCCTGCCTGGTTCTCTGGCAGGCTTGGTGGGATGAGGAGCGCCCCCACCACCAGCAGGCCCATCCCCACCCTGCCCAGCCCAGGCCAGGCCAGCCCAGCCTCTCCTCCATTATCTAAATGGGTCACCCTCCAGCTCCTTGCCCCACCTCCCAGATGGCAGCTGCTCCGTGAAAGGCCAGAGAGGAGTCAAGAATTTTGGCTTCAAGTCCTGGTGATAGCTATGACCAGAGATGCCCAGCTTGCACCCTCTTTCCTGGGACCTGGAACCAGGACCTTTCGATCTTCCTTTTCCAAGACGCTTCTGCCATTCTTTCCTGAATGCAGAGCATTCCTGACTTGAGTTCCTGGAGGGGAGGCGGAGTTTAGCCAACTGAGTCCCAGCTCCCATTTCTCCCCCGTTTGTGTGTCTGTAAGTGGGATGGGGGTGGCTGGTGGTACTGCACAGCCCGGCCCAAAGCAGGGTGTGGGGCATTCTCTTTTCCAGGGGTAGGAGGCAGGGAGCCGGAGGCAGGGTAGGGCATCTGCAAGGATCTTTTGTCTTCTGAGATGGCAGCTCCTCCAGGCCACACCCCTCCCTCTTGGATCCTGACTAGGCCTTGGTGTGAGTCAGTGCACCTTCCTGACTTCATTGTATTCCATTTGCAAAATGGGGTAGGGTATTACTCCTGCTGCCTTTCCAATGTGTGGTGCTGCAGGGGCAAGAAAATCACAGGCCATCACCAATAGGAATTTTGCTCAGGCAGGTTAATTTAGATATAGCATGAGGCCTCTGAACAAGCCCATTATAACACTCCTTGGCTAGCACCTTCTGCATAATAGCAGGTGCTATTTCTGAAGATACTTGCATTTTGCTAATGTTTGGAAGGGAGCTTAGAGATCCTGATGTGCAAATGTGTGAATGGTTCCTTTCTTTCTGGCCTTTGCTCAAATCTTTCTCTGCTTGGAATGGTCCTGTTGCCCCTCCCTAGCCTACCCCCCTTGCTTGGCAAACCCCACTCATCCTTCAAGATCTAAAACAAAGTTTTCTCCCACAGGTTGTTTTCTCTGCTCCTCTGGGCAAAGAAAGCTCTCCCCCGTGCTCCTGGCAAGCAGGGACTTCAACTGTTATATTCATCCCACTAGACTGGAGTTGATTTAATTGCCACTCTTCCCACTGGGCTGAAATCCTTGGCACCGGGCTAAATTCCCAACACCTAGCATAACACCAGGCACATAGTAGGTGTTCAGCAGATATTTGGAGAATAAATGCCCTTTCATTTTTTGGATGAGGACATTAAAACCAGCCAAACCAGTTAACCAGATCATTTAAGTGACTTGTCTTGAGTTGCATAGTTTCAAACGAGAATGAAATAGCTGGGATCTTGATACTCCACAGAACTGGTGTTCACATTTACACTGGCATGTATTGTTGTGCCTGGGTTCCCTGCCCTCTCTGAGTAGGGTGGCTATATATCGTCTAAACCAGAGTAGAAGGGGCACTGTTAATAATCCTACTGGGATGAACCAGGATTATCCCTGGGCATGTGGTCTTCCTATCTCTAGGTGGTCCATTCAGCAATTGCTACCCTCCTCCTTGGCTCTAGTCAGTATATTTTTATTCTACAGAGTGGTTGCTCAACTACCTTGCGATGAGAACAAAGGTCCCTCAAAATTGTCCTTGTAAAAGAGGTTGACTCTCCTCCCATGCCTGGGAAGAAAGGTAGAAAATCTTATCTGGGCACTGGTCCCATCAGTCAAGGATCAGCCCAATGATTTAACCAATAAATATCTATTCATGATTTGTGTGCCCTAGTGAACAATTGTTGAATGCTTTCTGTGTTGGAACTCTGTCTAGGCTTGTGCACTTGCTATGTCTAATTTACTTTGACAGGCTAGCCAACAGGTAACTAGGGGCCTATCCCATGGGGCTAGAATAGGTTGGGGACCAGTGGCCCAACCCTACCTGGGCAGTGACACATCACTCTTCTTGTCTGTTACCTGCTTGGAGACTGGTGGAGGCATGATGACATAACTTGTTTTCTTCCTGAGAAGTGACAGCCAAGCTGTGCTCTCTTAGCACGTAATGTAGATAACTGAGGGGTAGATCCTTGACCTACCCCCCTGATGCCAGAGCAGAAGCTTGCAGGAGGATGGAATTGTTCATTGAGGGTTAACAATTCTGATTTAGAACCATAGGCTTCCGAAATGGAAAGACATGGATCTTGGGGTTTAACCTGTTACCCTCTATCCATGCAGGGACTCCTTCTAGCACCACTCAGACCCCTTTATTTGGGGGGGGAACCTCATTTCTTTTAGGTCTTGTCTTCTTTAGAGCTCTACCTCCTAAGCCTAGGAAGACTTCTCTCATTGTTGTACATGTTTGTATGTACACAATTATACATCCAAGATGTGCCTGGTTTTTGCATATGTGTGCATCTTAAGCGCTCAACTAGATCTGTTTATTATCTAGATATGTGATTTATATATGATTTTTTTACTATCTATTAATACAATTTGTATGGCCCTTTATCTGAAGAGCTCATAACACTTGACCCATTGTCTGATTTTTTTAAATGAAGAACTTTAGAGAGAAAAGAACTAGTCCATAAATCTTTCCTTCGTGGAGAGAGAAGGGACATGGACAGAGGTGTGCAGAAACGAGCTTCAGGTTGAATCCTCAGAGTCGGAGGAGTCCAGCCCCTTCTGCCCCATCCCCACCCCGGTCCAATTCTAAGCCAGAGCTTTTCCTGCTCAGCTCTTGGGGGTGGTTTGGAGCAGAAGGGGTAGGAGGTTGTGAAGAGAGCACCTGCAGCTGCAGAGTGGGCGTCTCCAGCATCTTGGAGGAGGCTCCATGGTGACCGTCTCTCGGGTCCCTCCCGCGGCCATTGTCCTCCCTGCCCTGCTCTAGAGGGCCAAGAGCTGGGCCTCCCCTCTTTCAGGGAGGCAGCGTTAGGGGAGGAGCGGGGCGGAGGGCAAGCCATCCCTGGCCCGTTGCCGGGGTGACCGGGCCCTGGCCACTATGAGCAGCTCCTCTTACGGGATTAGGGCTGTTCCGCATTCTTGTCTGCTGTCCTGTGAGCGGGAAGCCATTGTCTTCCTCCAGAGCCCTGTGAAAAGGGGGATTAGAGGCCCCTCCCTTCCAGCAGTGGTTTCTTTTTTTCTGTTTCCTTCTGAACCTTGAGGGGAGGTAAACCTTCCTGGGAAGTTGAATGAGGAGCTGTTCACCTCAGTCTGTGCCTTCAGATTTTTCATAACTTGCCCATATCCCATGAAGAGGAAGTCTTGTATTTATCATTTGTGTCCCTGGACAGGACTCGACAGGAACTAACCAGCCCTGTAACACCCCAGCCCTGCCCAGCACCTGATGCCAGCAATGCAGCCTGAGGGCCCATGGCATTTGTAATCCTTGTCTCACAGAATCAGAGCAGGAAAGCACCTCAGACAACTTCGTTCAGGCTGTTTGTTTCACAGAAAAGAAAACCTCTGAGAGGGGGTGGGACTTGCCCTTGGGGACAGTGACAAAGCCTGAAGGAGAACCAGGTCCCCTGACTCACCAGGCAGTGTCTTCTGTGTACACTACTCACACACCACCCGCACTGTTATTCTCCCCTTCCTGTCACCTGTCCCTGGGTGGAATGGAGCAGAGAAAGGGACAGAGACCCCACAGCCCCCAAGAGCTTTGCTTAACTGGCATCTTGGCACTCTTTCTCCATTTCCTCTTGCCTCACTCCACCCTTCCTGAACCCACCACGCAAACCAGCCGCAAACCAGCCGGAGGGTTGAATCCTTATATGGTATTTTCACCTTTACAGACAAGATAACAAAGCCCAGAGGACTCTGTGTAACTGTCTAGTTGTTTGTTTGTTTGTTTGTTTGTTGCTGGGAGAGGGACGTTCCTTACCTACACTGTAAATAAAGACTAGTGTTTTTTTCAGTTATTTTTGGGGTAAAATATATATATATGTATATATATAACATAAAATTCACCATTTTAACCATTCTAAGTATACAAGTCAGTGACATTAGGTACATGCACAATGTCGTGCAACCATCATCACTACTTCAGATGATTTTAGAAGCTCTCTACCCATTAAACAATAACTCCCTATCCTGCCACCCTCACCTCTACCACTCCCCTCCCCTGGAAACCTCTATACTACTTTCTGTCCTATGCATTTTCCTACTCTGGCTACCTCTTAAAAGTAGACTTGTATAACATTTGTCCTTGTATGTCTGGCTTATTTCACTTAATATAATGCTTTCAAGGTTCGTCCATGTCTGTGACAGTATGACTCTGAGCAAGCCATTTAACCTCTCTGGATACCAGTTTCCTCACCTGTAAGTGGGAAGGATGATCATTTCTCTGCGTGTCTCTCAGGGCTATTATGAGGACCAATTCATTTACTAATGCAACAGACGTTATTCAGTGCCTACTGTGTGCCAGGCACTATGCTTGGCATCAGGGATCCAATGGTGAGCAAATCGTTGCCCTCATGGTGTAGTATGGTAAATTTGCTTTATAAATCATAAAGCGTCAGCCTTCTGAATGCAGCTTGTTACCTTCCTTGTTCATCTGTGAACTCTGAATAAGGTGATTGACCCTTATTCCTTCCTGCTAACTCGGACTACACCTAACCCAGGTGAGAGCCTTCTCTAGAGAAGGTGCCCTTCGGCCTCTCTGATGAAGGATGGAGTGGCTTCTCTGGGTCTATCCTGCAGCCTTTGTAGCAGCTACAGGCAAACCAGAGTCAGGACTTTGAGAGTGTCCTTAGGGACACCTTCATCGGCCAGACCTTTGTCTTCACTCGCCTGCATTCTCTGTTCCCAGGTGGCCATCAAGTCAATCCGGAAAGACAAAATCAAAGATGAGCAAGATCTGATGCACATTCGACGAGAGATTGAGATCATGTCATCACTCAACCACCCGCACATCATTGCCATCCATGAAGGTACGGAGACGGGGCACCTGAAGAGTATGTGTGTGTGTGTGTGTGTGTGTGCGCAGTCAGAACAGATGATACAAGAAATAAGAGAGATACAGGCTTCGGAGGTGGGCAAAAGCTGGATTTGAAACCCAGCAACTAATTCTGTTTAGTCTCTGGGTGGGCCTCAGTTCCTCATTTGTAAAATGGAATAACCCCACATATGTCACATATGTTGCAAAGATCAAGTTAAATGTCACCAAGTGCTCAGCTAATGGGAGGAACTCAACAGATTGTAGGCTTTTTGTTGTCATTGTTAGGTTTTCCCTACTTGCATACTGCCTCCCCAACCCAATGAGATCCTCAGCAATATGGGGGAGTCTGAAACATAGGTTGGCCTGCACCTGTCTCAGGTGTGTGGGTGCTATTCTTCATAAGTCCCAAGAGCCAGGCCTCCTAGAGTCTGCACTGTACTCTGAAACATTCCTGCCATAGGGCCAGCTCCCACCTCTCCTCCCCATCTCTCTAAGCCTCCTCTTGTTCTGACATCAGTGCTAGCTTTCCACTCCAACTGCCCTGTTCCCTGTGACCCAGATAACAAAGGGAACAAGAGAGGGTGATGAGAGAAAGAGGGGGAGCACCTCCCAAACACACCGTCTGCTTCCAGCCTTTACATAATATCAATCAGATAGGAAACAGGGATAGCGGCAGGAGGGAGGGCTTTGCCCTCTGAGTGTTACTGGTGGGAAGCATGCGTCTTCTTTCTTGGACTCTGTTTATAGGAAGACTAAGTGCAGAGCCATTGACGTGGCCCCATGGCCTGAGCCTGTCCCACGAGGAGCCCAGACAAGTGGCTGAGAAAGCTAATTGTATCTCTGTTTGTTTCCCCCAGGGAAGAGTGGGAAGATGACAGTATTGGTTAAGCCAGGCTGAGCTTGGTGATTGGGCCGTGTGTGTGTCTGTGTGTGTGTGTGTAAATTTTCCCCCACATCTCTATCTCCAGCCAAGCCTGGGAACTGAGCTTTGAAACTCAGGATGTGGCTTCTCCTGCGCCTTTAGATTCAGCAGACCCAGGGCCACCACAGTTACTGTGTATCTGGCAGGGCTCCCCCAGATCCATCCCCATCCTGTCACAGCCTTTAGGCAATACAGAATGGGGGAGGGGGACTGGCCTCTAATCCAGCTGCTGTCCAGAATGTGCTGGCTCTCGACCCCCAGTTTCATGGCACAAAGGCTACAGAGATATGGAGAACCACAGGGGTGGGGGCTCAGCTAGGCACCCCCCAGGCGCCTAGGCCACTCACTCGTGTTCCCCTAGAAAGAAAGCTCGGTCTTCCTGACTATGTATCCGACTGCCTGGGTGCTCGTACTCCTCCTGGGAGAAGCTGCCGCCCTCAGCACCTTCCTCACAGGCTTGACAGCAGTAGCTCTGGGGCTGGCTGAGCAAGCCCAACTCCTAGGACCCGTTTGACGCAAAGATGCGATGTCAGGGACATGCGTGTTCTGACACATACCTAGCTGAAGGGCCAGTTTGGTGAACCAGTCGTACCCTATCTTTCCAGGGGGCTGGAGCCAGGACAATGCCTGCGGTGCCAAGAAGGCCCCTCCTACACGTGGTGATGAGCCGGCTGGGGCAGGCAGACTGCTAGGAGCCCAGCCAGTCAATTTATTACCAAATATTGATTGATTGCTTCTGTGGACAAAGCCCTGGCAGTACTCTGAGCAGAAAAGTCAAAGATATTGAGGGAGAGAAATATCTCTGCTCTCCATGGTACTTTATAGTTTACAAACCACTTGCATATACCTTTTATCCCTCTTCTGATTCTCAAGGCAGGCATTTTCTGGGCATTATTATTCAAGTTTATATATGCAGGTGCTGATAATGTAACAGTAGGTGCCACTGATTGAGGGCTTGCTTACATCAGTCCCTACACCTGCTTGTTCAGCCAGCCTGAGCTCTCACTGACTTTTGTTTCATTCTCACCCCAGCCCTAAGAGGGTAGCCATGATTATCCCACTCTTCAAATGAGAAAGCTGAGACACACTGGTTGAGTACCTTGCCAAGGCCACCCAGCTAGTAAGTGATGGGGCCAGGATTCAAACCCCAAACCTGTATTCTTACTGATGAATCTACAAGAGATTTGTTCAAGGTCACGAGCCAAAAAAGCACCAAATTCTGAACCAGAGAACCTGGCTTTTCATTCTCATCCAATGATGTCTCTGCCTTCCTGGGAATTTGCAGGGTAGTTTTAAGAATCCTCGAAAGCCTGTACTTCCAAAGAGACGGAGAGTGAGCCAGTTCCCTTGGCCTTAACTCATTGCTACTGGAAGATGTTGAGAGCTTCAAAGGCCCTTCTCCTGCCCTTGCTTGCCACCCTCCTGCCCCATTAGCAGACATTCCCTGAGGGAGGGCCTGCCTGGTCTAGCGCCAGGGAGAGACCCGGGGCCCCCAGTGGGGAGCAGTGTGCTCTACAGGTGCCTGACATCCCGCCTTATTCTGCCTCAGTGTTTGAGAACAGCAGCAAGATCGTGATTGTCATGGAGTATGCCAGCCGGGGCGACCTGTATGACTACATCAGTGAGAGGCAGCAGCTCAGTGAGCGCGACGCCCGCCACTTCTTCCGGCAGATCGTCTCTGCCGTGCACTACTGCCACCAGGTGAGGCCCTACCTGCCCAGCCCTGTCCTAAGGGGTGGTCCCTGGGCTCCAAAGCTGGTTTGGGCCAGAGAGATTCCATGACTTGTCCATGATCACACAGGGAGACAAAGCAGAGGCAAGACTCAATTCTGGACTTGGCCTATAGAATGCTGGTGTCTGGCATTGAGTCCCTTGGCCGGGGTGAAAAGGCCCGTTATTTGTTGTGCTTTGTACCAATAAAGATGAATATTCCCAGCCTACCTGTGCCCCCTATCTGGCCCCCTTTGTGTTTACCTCCCTTTCCAGACTAGGCCTTCATGCCTTTCCCTCCCTGGTGACCTTCCCCTGATCCTCCCTCTCTCTTTCAGAATGGGGTTGTCCACCGGGATCTCAAACTGGAGAACATCCTCCTAGATGCCAACGGAAATATCAAGGTGAGCCCCACTTTTTGTTTCCAGCAGCTCTCCCACAACCCCCAGCCTCTCTGTCCCTCCCAAGTATCTCTGAGTCCTTAGGGAGTCCCAGAAGGAGTCAAGCAAAGCTCAGACTTATATGTTGGTTTCCACCTCATTTTACTGAGGCCTCAAGATAAGGGGTTACTTGCACAAGGTCCCACGGCTAGCGAAAGGCTGGTCCTGGGCTAGAACCAATGTCTTCTGACTCTCCAAACAGTGCTCTTGACATCACAAGGCTGACAGGCGTCTAGGTCTCGGGTCAGATTTGGCTCACAACCTTGGAATTGGCAGGTAGAGGACCACGGCCCGAGTTCTTCTCCCCACCTGGGTGTGCGCACACACACACATGTGCACGTACATGCACGCACACTTTAATCTGCTGCGGTTAGGTAGACCTGCGATTAGATAGACCTTTGGCTCCTTTCCTCAAAGACCAAGAATTTCAGCGCCAGCTTCCTGCTGCCTACAGCTGCTGACTTCCCATGCCTAAGGAGTTAAATTTAGGTCTGAGAAATTCACAATGATAGATAAACTCAGATCTCAGAGCTGGAAGAGGAAGAGAGGAGCAGGCTGGCTCCTTGCCGGTGCCCGAGAGGGCTCTGAGTCTGCACTCGGACCCTCCTCAGAATCTTCCTGAACCCAGGACATAGTCCCTTCTCCAGTGGCCTCTGACACTTGCCCTGAGGTACCCTGGCACTGAGTTCATTCCCTTTTCCCAGCTAATTCCCGGAGCAGGTGGGGCTTGCTTTGATGCTGTGGGGAATGGGGTCAGAGCCAATAAACCCACACAACCCAGATAGGCACGAACTCTCCCATCTGCACCAATCACCTGCCTCATTATGGGCTACAACTGGTAACAGCTTGATAAGAGACCAATAAAACCATAAATGAAGGAGCCAGAGTTTCATAAACAACCCCTCCCCACCCTGGACACACATGACCCTCTGCCAGGGGTAACGATGTCAGAAGCAGCAGGGCATTGGCCTCCGCCTTTATCTGAGGATAGCTGGGGAAAGGGTCTTTCTAGGGTGCAAGAAGATGGGCTTGGGGCCTCTCAAGGCCTCAGTGTCAGATGGCTCAGGGAGTCCTGTGAGAAGATTCCTTCTCCTGGGCTATAACCACAACCATGACCTTTGTTCTGCCCTCACTAATGCTTCTCATCTATTCTGGGCTGACCCCACCTTCCCACCCAGGTATGGTCATAGACGAGCCCTTTGCTAGGAAGGGCAGCCCACCCTTCATGGTTAATCAGTGCTGGAGTGACACATTTCTGAGGGCCATGACACTGGCTTGAGATGTTGACTCTCCCGCTCCATCTGGTAGACCTTCCCGTTGAGTCCCATCTGTGGGTCTTCCCTGTGCTAGGAGCTGCAGGAGGGGTGGGAGCAGCAGGTCAGCATGGGGAACATATGGATGTGGTAATACGAGGAGACAGAATTGATGAGCGGGGGCTGCAGCAAGCCATTGGAAGCTGTGGGAGAAGGAGATCTCAGGGCAGTGGAAAGCTTCCTGGGGAGGTAGGCTTGCTGGATCAGGAGAACGTGCAGGACAGCGCATGTGTGGAGTGGAGTACCGCATGAGCAGAGGGACCTGGGGAACAGTGAGGACCCTGGAGCCCCCACACATCTCTTCCTAGACGCTCCTCATTGACACAACTGCTGCAGGGCTCTTTCTTCCAGGGCCTGAGCTGTGTTGGCAGCGCCCAGTGTGGAGTGGGGTCATGGGCACCCTTTCCTCTTATTGGGGCCTGGGTTACTCTGGGGTCTGGAGAGCTACAGAAAACCCAGGCCTTGGTGTGACCGTGTTTGACTCACTCCTACAGATCGCTGACTTTGGCCTCTCCAACCTCTACCACCAAGGCAAGTTCCTGCAGACGTTCTGCGGGAGCCCCCTCTATGCCTCGCCGGAGATCGTCAACGGGAAGCCCTACACAGGCCCAGAGGTGAGTGTCCCCCTCTGCTGCCAGCCCGCCTCAGCCATTTCCTATGACTTCAGCTCCTGTGAGATAGGTGGGCTGGTTTCCTAGTTATTCCCTTTCTCAGAGTACATAATCCAGCGCCCCCACACCACCTCCCAAAGGAGTGACTTGCCAGGTCTCTAGCCAGGGGAGGCACAGCTGGAACAAGAATTTCAGTCTCCCGACCCCTAGTCTAGTTCTGTGCCCCACACCTGCCTGGTTCCCATCACCTTTCCCGGCACCCAGCCAGCTGCCCACTCCTGGCCCCGAAGGGATGACCTCGCCACTGCTGTTGTGTTTGTGGCTGCCCCATCCACAGGGAGACGATTGACAACACCTCTCCCCGTGAGCCTTAGTGCCTCCTACAGCCTCGCCCCACGTCCCCTGGGCACTAGAGGGAGATGGTCCTCAGAAGCACTGGCCTCTGAGTTCTCCAGTATGTACCCCTTTCTTTTCTGGAGTGGAAGTGAGCCTGGAAGCCCTCCAGCCTGTGGCACGCGGGCATCCTTGCTGATCAGCACCCCCTGTCTCTCTCAGGTAGACAGCTGGTCCCTGGGTGTTCTCCTATACATCCTGGTACATGGCACCATGCCCTTCGATGGGCAAGACCATAAGACGCTGGTGAAACAGATCAGCAGTGGGGCCTACCGGGAGCCGCCTAAACCCTCTGGTGAGTGAGGGGTGTGAGTGTTCTCGTCCAGGCTGTGGGTATCCTAAGCTGATTCCTGAGGCAGTTGAGTAAAGAGGACAACCCACTGTACATGAGAGTGCCCTCCGCTTACCTTCTGCTGTCATCTCTCTGCCTCCTGTGTCTGTGACTCCTGAGGAAGGAGGGGCTATCTCTTCCTTCCTTTATGGGCATGCTTTATTATATTTGGGAAGTGCTTGCTAAGGTCTAACTTAGAGCCTCTTTACTACAGTTGTCTCACTTCCTACTGCTTTTGTCCTCATCCTTAGAAATCTTTGTGTCCTTTCACCTAGGAAGTAGAAGGCAGGAAAAGGGTGTGAGAGCCTTGGTTTCCCCTTGAGCACAGTCCACCCCCTCAGTAGGGAGAAGGAAGAGGCACACTAACATACAAGACCGATAAAGAGACCACAGTTCTGAGAGGTGTGGGATGGAAGAGGAACTTGGCAGAATCCATCCAGGAAAGCTGGCCCCGCTGGGGTGTGTGTAGAGCTCTAGATGGGAGTGGACGCATCTGACACAGGAGCGAACAGGAGCTGAGCACAGACGGGGATGTGCCTGTTCTCACGGCTGCCAATCTGACGCCCCTGCCTTTTGTCTTCCAGACGCCTGTGGCCTGATCCGGTGGCTGTTAATGGTGAACCCCACCCGCCGGGCCACCTTGGAAGACGTGGCCAGTCACTGGTGGGTCAACTGGGGCTATGCCACGTGTGTGGGGGAGCAGGAGGCTCTGCACGAGGGAGGGCACCCTGGCAGCGACTCTGGCCGGGCCTCCATGGCTGACTGGCTCCGGAGGTCCTCCCGCCCTCTCCTGGAGAACGGGGCCAAGGTATGCAGCTTCTTCAAGCAGCACGCGCCTGGAGGTGGGATCACGGCCCCTGGCCTAGAGCGCCAGCATTCCCTTAAGAAGTCCCGCAAAGAGAACGACATGGCCCAGTCTCTCCAGGGGAACCCGGCTGACGACACCTCCCCGCGGCTTGGCAAGAGCCACCTCCAGCTACCAAAGGGCATTCTCAAGAAGAAGGTGTCGGCCTCCTCAGAGTGGGCAAGGGAGGACGCTGAACTCAGCCCGGTCCCTGCGAGCGCAGGACAGGCTGCCCTGCTGCTTCCCAAGAAGGGCATCCTCAAGAAACCCCGGCAGCGGGAATCGGGCTACTACTCTTCCCCTGAACCCAGCGAGTCTGGGGAGCTCTTGGATGCAGGGGACGTGTTTACGAGCGAGGTCTCCGTGGAGCAAAAGCCCCCCCAGGCCTCAGGGCTGCTCCTCGGTCGGAAGGGCATCCTCAAACACAACGGCAAGTTCTCCCGCACAGCCCTGGAACTCACAGCCCCCACCACCTTCGGCTCCTTGAATGAACTGGCCTCACCTTGCCGTCCATCCCGGGCCAGCCGCCCCTCGGGGGCTGTGAGTGAGGACAGCATCCTGTCCTCCGAGTCCTTTGACCAGCTGGACTTGCCTGGACGGCTCCCTGAACCCCCGCTGCGGGGCTGTGTGTCTGTGGACAACCTCATGGGGCTGGAGGAGCCCTCCTCAGAGGGCCCTGGAAGCAGAGGACTGAGGCGCTGGCGGCAGGACTCCCTGGGGGAAAGCTGCTTTTCCCTCACGGACTGCCAGGAGGTGACAGAGGTCTACCGACAGGCACTAGGGATCTGCTCAAAGCTCAGCTGAGGGTGGGGGGCATGGCCCCACCTGGACAGGCTTTACGATGTACCTCGCAACCCCCCCCCCCAGGGGAGACTGCCTTCTCCCCAGCTTCCCAGGACCAGCATTCCAGCCCAGAAGGCTGAGGCGGTTTGCAGTTAAGCCCTGGGGAGAGCTGGATGTGGGAAATGGGCAAGTGAAGTGCATTGAGGGTTCAGTCTTCAGCCTTTTCTAACCAAGAGGACAGTAGAGGGGGAAAGAGTAGAGAAGTAGAGAGGGAGGCCTATGGCCAAGTCCAGGTTTCTGTTTCGTGCACACGTGGTAGGGCCACAGAAGTCTGGAAAGAGCACTCTCATCATTACCCACCTCCTTTATCGCAATGAGGAAGTTCGGTGCATGGTGCCTTCCTGCCAAGGTGGGGATGGAAACTCCTCAGATACACATTCCCATCCCCACCAGGCACTAAAACTGGAATATGGAACTCCCTAATGTGCCCGGGTCATCCTGGAAACATTCTAGAGTGTACCCTCTCTTATTTCTCCCAGCAGTAAGAGAACACAACCTCTTCCCTCAAAGGTTCTCTCTCCTTTCCCATCCTTCAAACCTGGAGTCGCTGCTATGAATCTAAAAGACTTGAAAAGGCTCCGGCTGCTATTGGACTTCATCTCAAGGGGCCCATATTCCCCGGGACCTCCACGTTGGACCTCAAAGACTCTGAATTTCTCTAGCCTCCAAGCTGCTCCTGCTACTGAGAATGGACGTGTCTATTTCTCTGGGCCTTCAGGACCCTAGAATGTCCTATTTATGTTTTTCAGCTCTGTGTTTTTTAAAAAGTGAATCTTACTGTTTTCAATAATGTGAATGCTATGTTCTGGAAAGTCCACTATGACACCCAACTTTTGTGTACAGAGAGATATTTTTGCAATGATTCCCTACTGATCATGCGGGAGGGGGGACCTTTTATAAATCCACAAGTTCTGTTGCACTATCCAGAGAGGATCTCTGGCTTTCTCATCCACGCCCTGATTTTGTCTACCTGGTGGTCCCTCTTCCCTTCTCTGTGGCCAGGAATAACCATTCCATTAAAAACTAGAACGGTGATTGAAAATAGCCTCTGATATTGTTTGAAGACCTTAGACACAGGTCTCTTTGAGCCTTCTCTTAACACACCGACTGGGCTGGGAAATACAGAACCTGCTTAATAAAAACAAAACACAACAAAAAACCCAGCTCACAGTTTCAAAAGGTTCCTCTTTATACCCCCAACAGCAGTTCTGCCGTATTCAGCACACTTATGGGAGAGTCCTGGGCTGAGGGTCCCGATTTTCACTTCCTGCCTGTGGCACTAAAGAGAGAAGTAGTCTTGGCGATTTGTACAGCCCCCACCCCCACCTTTCTCACCATCGTCTTCCTCCCTTCCCCCACCCAGCTCAGTCCCCTGCTGCTTGAGGACATTCCCACAGCTTTTATTCTTTCTCTCCATAGAAATCGCCTTTCCTCAATGCTGGGCTGCGGCTCCCGGCTCCCTCCGCCCCCACCGCCTGACCCCTAGTGAAGTAAAGAATGCATGGAATGCCCCCCCTCGAAGGCCTTCCTTCTCAACCCCAGCAGAGCATCCCCCACCCGCAGGCCTGCTCCTTTGAGAAACTCCGGCATTACAAGGGTTGGGACGTAAGGGAGAATAAGGACAAAGTGCAAGCAGCCAGCAGCCACTGGCTCTGGCTTCAAGCAGGCACCTTCCCCATACCCTACCTTCTCCTGGTTGGTGTTCACAGGCCTCCAAATATCCCCAGCCCTGGCCAGCTCCAGCTCCCAGCTTCTCAGCACACCTGCCCTTCCGGGCTGAAGCGTCTGGACCTTCCCTCCCTCTCCTTGCACCTGGGGAGCTGGGAAAGTCACTGAGTCTGGGGAAGAAGTGGGGTGTCAGGCACCCATGGGGTCCAGATGTGAGAGCCAAGAAATTGCTCAGGCTACAGCTGGGATATTTCTGCCTGATATCTTCAAGGTCCTACTGAATATTGGAGCTCTGGGCTAGACTCTGGGTGGACACCGAGAAAATAAAAGGGGGGGGGGTCCTTTACCCTCAAGAACCATAGAGTTCAGCTGTGGAGTTGGCGGCTGTGCTCCTTTATTCATTCAGCTGAAGAATCTAGCTCTACTGTATGCTATGCTCTGTGGAAGACAGAGGTAATTGCTATGTCTCTGGTGCAATACCGAAGATCTTAGCTTCAAGGAGGCTGCAGACAGGGGGGAAGGTAGCATGCACAAAAAGACGTTAAATGCAGCAGAGAAATGGTCAGTTCAGATAACGTGGAAGGGGAATTTGGATGATGAAAAAGAATTGCAACTTAAGAGACAATAACGGGGGCTACCATTTATTAAGTTTATGGATCAAGCACTTGTATGTGTGCTATCTCATTTAATGCTCATGAGAGCCTTATTTGGTACAATTTTTATCGTTTATCATTCTTAGGTTTCAGAAGAAGAAATTGAGACTGGATGGGAGGGGAGAAGAAAATGGAGGGTGGTGGTGGGGGGTGGGGGGAAGGCCACAGTCACGGCTGCCTTTTTCCAGCAGCAATATGGCTGCAGGGGTGGAGCTGTCATTTCAGTGAAGGAGAGGGAACTCAAAGGTGTTCAGTCCTGAGATCTCCTGTGCTCCTAGTGGTCTGCTTAAAATCTTAGCCAGGAGCTGGAGCAGGCTCGCAGGCAGAGGGGGTGACACGTAGGGGCAGCCTGCTGGGTGGGAGGAGAATGTTACCCTAGCCCTAAAGAGACCTAGACCCTGGCTGTGGATCCCCTGTGCATAGATGACCCTTCCCCTCACCTGCTATGATACTTCATACCAAAAACATTCCAGAAGCAAAGGCAGAGAGATGACGCTGGGCCCTGGGGGAGAATGCTGGAGCCCTGGGAATATTTAGTGCCACATGAGCGCTTCTGGAATGTGAATAACCCAGACAAAGACCAGGGCCAACTTTGGGAGACAGGAAAGGGCCTTTGGAAACCAAGACAAGAAGCATCTTAGTCAGAACCCTCTCCGGTCCTCAGCGCTTTCCTGGGGCAAGCCCATCCAAGCTGTCCCTGAATGGAAGCCCCCTTGCTGAACTGAGGCTCCTCTGTGTAAAGAGAGGGAAACCCCATGGAATGTTAGCCTGTCCCCACATCAGGATGGCTGCTTCACTTCTTCCTGGCCCCAGCCAGCCAGGCTGCCTCAAGCCCTCGTAGTGGGCTCAAGTGAAGGGAAAATAGTAATTCGGATGTGTGGGGAGCAGTAGGCCCCTGCAAGGCACAGTGCCCACACCCCACTAGAGCTTCTGGGTCAGCTCTGCCAGCCAGAATCTGAAGACTGGCTGGCAGCTGGAGCATGTCTTGAGGACCAAAGACCCAGCTGGACCCAGGACAAGAATTAGCGGAAGAGCCTAGGCATTTTCAAGCTGAAGAGGAGATTGGGGCGGGGTTAGATAATAGATGACAGGGGTGGTCTTCTGAAAAAGGGAATCGACTTGCAGGTTCATGGCTCAGATAGGAGGACCAAGATCAACAGGGGGCTACTGAGACCCAGAATTCAGTCTGTAAGACAGTCACCTACATAATGTGTTTATTCATTCCTTCAAAAGGAGCGCCTACAGTATACACTGTTCTAGGCCCAGGGGATACATTCGTGAACAAAACTGACGAAAGTGTCCACCCTCATGGGGCTTCCAGTCTAGTGGAGGAAGACAGACAAAGCACTAGGTATAGTAAGTAAATTAGATAGTGTATCAACAGGTCATAAGTATTTGGAGAATGGGGATGGGGTGTGGGATGGAGGAGACAGGGAATACAATTTTAAATAAGGGTGATCAGAGAAGGACTCACTGAGACTGTGGTATTTGTGCAAAGACCGGAAGGAGGGGAAGGAGTGAACCATTTATATATTTGGGGGAACAGTGTTCCCATGGAGGAAACAACCAATACAAAGGCCTTCAGGTAGGAGCAGGTCAAGCAAGTTCTAGAATAGCCAGTGAGGCCGGAGAGAGTGAGTGAAGGAGAGAGGAGCAGAGATAGGGTCAAGAGAGGTGAGGGGTGGGGAAGAGGTCACAGTGGGCCTGTGAGCCATTACACAAGCGATGGCTTTCGTTCTGAGCAAAATGGAGAGCCAGTTTTGAGCAAGGGGAGTGGCATGATCTGACTTCTGATTTTTAAAAGAAATTCCTCCAGCCACTTGTTGGGAAGAGCTGGGGAGAGGTCAACTCCATGATTTATGGCCTGAAGGACTTGAAGGATAGTGTCCATTAGCTGAGAAGGGGAAAGGTTGCATGTAGAGTGGAAACTGGGAGTACTTAGGCCTCAAGTGGAGATAAAACTGCGTAAGGAGCTGCAACTTGGGGAAGAGATGAGTTGGAGATAGAGACTGAGTTGTTGTAGCTGGAAGGAATTTCTGCTTTGGGTGGAAAGTCGGGCTAGATGACCTCGGAAGTTTCTGAGTTGTAGAGTCTAGGACATAATTGAATGGGGAAGCAGTTATGTCCTTCGCTGATCAGTTGCTTACTAAAGATTGACAGTGGTGGAGGTGGGTGGTGCTAAACTGGGGAGGCAGATTTGCCTGGCTTGGATTGGCTCTCTCCTCCTGAAGAAGTCCAAGGAGCTTTCTCTTAGGGAAGGGAGAGATTGGGGGAAATTGTTCTTCATATCGTTGAAACTTCCTGAGACTCAGTTTCCCCATCTGTACAGTGAGGGGGCTGTATGTACTAAAAGGCTTCTCAAGACCTTCCAGCTCTGAAACTCCATGAGTGAACATCTGAAAAGCCTTTCACAGATTTTTATCAGGATATAAGAAATGTCACACTTGGTCTCGAGCTGTGCCTCTGACCTTGGCAGAGTGGGTGGGAGAGGCCTCGCACAACTGAGGCCCCCAGAGGATGAGCCAGCATGCCAATTCCTTCCCAAGCTTCTTTCTGTTTCTTAACTTCCTGCTTCAGATCACTGGGGAGCTTGAGCACAGATCACCTAGGGCCTGGGAATCTGCATTTTAACAAGCCTGGCAAGTGGCTCTGATCACACTGAAGTTTGAGGACTTACTCTAGGTGAGGGCCTTTAACTTTTATCTGCATCTAAGGCTGCTGCCTTTAGAGGAATTTCACACCACCTGGCAGGCAGCTTCTCTTTGGGATACAGGTTTCTCATTCTGTCTCTCTTTCTCTTTCTCCTTCTCTTTTCTCTCCCCTCCCATCCCCCCATTCTACCTTTTTCGGCCCTAAAATCCCCCCCTCATTGCTGCTTCGAAAAGGAATTCCCCATGCTTATCAGTTGGCTCTTCCCTTCCCTCTCTCCAGCCTCCAACCCTCTCCCACAGCTAATCCCACCTTCTCCATTTCACCCTATCCCCTCTCCGGGGCTGTTAGGTCATGCTGGGAGAATGAGTCATCTTAGGGTGGGGAGGGGCTTCAAGTCCATAAATGGGCAAAAACTCAGATTTCTGGTTTCAGTCTCCTGGAAAAGGCCGGTCTCTCCCCTTTATTCCCTCCCCCAAAGGAATTCCCCAGAGGAATGGAAGGCGGCCTGGGCTGGCTTTGTCCGGTGGAGTTCTAAAAACAGCAGAGCTTTTTAGGAGATAGGGTCAGGCTGACTCAGCTTCCGTGATATACAGACACTGCCGGCCAGGATTTTCCCAGCCCAAGAGGCCAAAACCCCATTTCCGGGTGGAAGTGTTCATCTTAGAGTTGAGTGCCCAGCCAGCACCGTCTCCTCCCCACTGTGCATCACTTTCTTCTCATGTTGAGAAGGCCCATTTCCGGCTGCACTGACCTGGGCTCTGGACTGTGGGGCACTCGTCGCTGGGCTGACCACATGCCCCACCAGGAAGCTGGGGAAAGGGAGTGATGACCTTTCAGAGCTCTCGCAGCTGGACCGTGACTCACCCTCCTGGCCTGGCCTGGCCTGCTGAGTCTCAGCCTTCCTGATCCCTGGCTGTGGTCACCGTTGTGTCCAGCAGGAAAGTCCCTGGCTGGTAGCGCAGGTCAGTCACTGGCATGGACCCCTCACCTGCTAATGCACCCCTGGCTTGCTCTGCCTGCAAGTCTGGTGCCCACTTCTCTGTGAATGGGAAAGCCATTGGAGAGGCCAGATTGTACCTGGGGAGAGCACGCTGGCCCTTCAACAGAGCCTCACATAGTGGCCAGGTTTCCCTTGAGACCTTTTGATGGTTCAGAGTTGGGGCCTCTCTTTGCTCTTCAGAAACCTTGCTTGCCACAGGCTTAGGAGACTCTGGGGGAGACACAAAGCTCCAGGAGATGAGGGATATAATCAGAATGCCAATTCATTAATTTACTATGAAAAATACAACTGCTGTCAAACCAACCAGAGACTTGGGCTTGCTGATGAGCACGTTCGCTGTATGTTGGCAATTCCACACAAGGAGAAGCTCGGTTCAGTGGAAAAGTAACTCAGAAAGTGGAAGCGGGGTAAGGAGAACTAGCTGAATGGTCTTCATGGCGGGGCAGCTTCTCTGCCAGGATGCACCAGGTAGCGTGTTCAGGACACCCTTCCTCAGCACAGCTCTGGAGAGCACCCCACACTCCGCATATTTGATGCCACAGAGACAACTTCCCTGGCTTAGCACATTCTTTCTTTAGGCAGAGCGCATTGCAATTACATAGACGGTCACTTTCACAGTCCACTCACACCAGTCATGTTGCTGCAGGAATTAAATGGGATGATGCATGAACATGCTTTTTAAGAAATACCTCACCAAAGAAAACCTAAGGAATGAGTGTAGGTGCTCAAATGTTTACTAAAGGGCCTCCACCTGCTTTCCTGGCCCCAGCCCCTTATAAAGGGTATTCTGAGCGTTAAATCAGTGAAAACCCATCCCCTAATAAACCATCAACAAGCACTGAGACCTTACTATTGTTCTAGGTGCCATGAAGAATACAAAAACAATAAAGGCATAGTCCCTTCCCTCAAAGAATTTATTAATATATATAATAAAGCTGAAGCTATAAACTAACACCTACAGGATGATCATGAATAACACAGAAGTGAGTGTGTGAAGGCTGGCGCAGAAAATGTATGAGATGCTCAAATCCCACTGGACTTGGTTGTCGTGGGACCACTGGTAATGATGTGGGTAGACCACTCACTGGATGTTTTGGGTCCCGACTCTTTGGTCACTGGATTGGTCAGTAAAGGAATAAGCCTACCTGACTCAGGGTTCTAGGCACCTAGGCAAGGTGTCACTTGAGGCCACTCACCTGAAATATGAGTCCAGCTGTCCTTCCTCACAACCAATGTTAGTCTTGCTCCTGCCAAGAATCACGGAAAATGACAGCAAGGGTCAGAATAAGAGCAGATATACACCAGGTAAGAATGAGGGATAGAATTGGTCAGCTCCCTCCCTTGCCAGCCATGGTTAGGGTGAGGTGAGACAGCAAGCAACTGGCTCACTGACTGTTTCCAAGGAGACAGGGCTACCACCAGGCTCATTCATTCTTTTCTCCCTGCCTATAGGGTTGTACCTTCTTTAGATGCCTCTTAAAGCCTCGAGATGAGGCAGAGTTGGTCCACTTTCTCAGCTGAGTCAGTTTGCTCCACTTCACAGCCTGTATCCCATGCCTTGGGTCAGAGTCTTTCTAGACCCATTTTTCTATCCCTACTAAGGCAGTAGGCAAGATCCAACCTCCCACCCCCACTACTTACATCAAAAGTAAGAACCAGCTTGGAATCACATTAAATTATGTGTGCAGGGTCACACCATCCCCACCCCAAGTTAATTTAAGAGGCAAAGGAGCTCGTACTGATCGCCCCTGATGTCTCAGACATTGTGCTAGAGCATTGATTCTCAAAGTGTGGTCAAGGGACCCCTGATGGAGTTCCTCAAATCCTTTCAGAGGATATACAAGGTCAAAACTGTTTTACTAATAATATAAAAACATCATTTGCCTTTTTCACTCTCATTCTTTCATGAGTAGTGTACAGTGGAATTTTCCAGGGACTTTATGGTGTGTGATATTAAAACAGACTGAATGCTGAAGGAGATGTAAGAATCCAACAATGTGAATATACTTAACACTACTGAACTTAAAAATGGTTAAGATGGTAAATCTTATGTTAATGTATTTTTACAACAATTTAAAATAAAAACAAAATTTTTTAAAGAATCTAGCACTCTTTGGGCCGGCCGAGTGGCGCTTTGGTTAGGAGTTGGCTTGGGATGCCAGCTCTGAGCAGCAGTGCCGCTGGTTTGGATCCCACATGGGCCAATGACGCTGTGCCCTCTACAGCTAAGATGGTGACCAACAGCTCCACCTGGAGCTGGGCTGCCTGTGAGTCACCAGCGATGGCGTAGGCTGCAGTGGGGCTGCAGTGGCTGCCGTGAGCTACTGTGAGCGGCCGTCCAATGGCCGGCGAGCAACTGCCTCATCCGGGAAGAGCGCAATGATAATACCAACATGGGCCAGTGAAGCAACGTCCTCCACAAGTAGACAGAAGAACAAAAGGGCAGCAACTTGTCTGTTCCCCTTCCCGGAGTCCTCAATAAAATCTTAAAAAAAAAAAAAAAAAAAGAATCTAGCGCTCTTTCATTAAGCCATACTTAAAGAAATTTGCAAAAAATGTAGAACAATGCCACTCTTCTCACTAATTGTTTTTGTTTTGGGAAATACAGTCCTTGTTCATTGAAAATTTTTGTTTATATAAACATATATTGAGTTATTACTGTTGTTTTTAAAACTTATTTTACAATAAATTAATAATTATTTTTTAAATTTGTTTTAATTTCTAATATGTGAAACATTAACTCACCCACATAAAAGCTCTTTAAGTGTCCACAGTAATTTTTAAGAGTGTAAAGGGATCCTGAGACCAAAACATCTGAAAATCGCTGCTCTGGTGAGAGGGACTACAGCAGGTAGGGTGGCCAGATAAAATACAGGATGGCCCTTTAAATGTAAACTTTCAGATAAACAAAGAATAATTTTTAGTATAATATTGCCTGGGGCATGCTAAACTAAAAAACTTGTTTATCTGAACTTCACATTTAAATGGGTGTTCTGAATTTTTAATTTTCTAAATTTGGCAACCCTAAGGGCAGGAAAGATTTAGGTGAGATTGAAAACATCTTGGTTCAGACATTGGGATTCCGACCCAGGAAAGGATAGAAAATTCCCTGTTCTGGGCAGCTTTAAGAAAAAAGAGTGTGCCTGAGGACCCTCAGGGTAGGCCTCTAAATGCTCTTTACAGCCTCGGGGAACAAACCTCTGCCTTGAGCTGGGCCCAGGAGTCACCTACCCTACAAGAAACCCAGACAGCCGGGGTTTGAACAAAAGACAAGGACAGTGAAACACGACATCTGTCCTTGCTGTTGTTGTTAATTAAAAGGGGGAAGTGACACCAGTGGGTGAAGGGTGGGTGGGGGCAGGGGAGGATACCAAAACATGAGATTCTGCTAAAAATAGTTGTGGTTGCAGTGGGG
>NW_017731484.1:2653318-2663308 GCF_001890085.2 Hipposideros armiger | reverse complement strand
GGTCCTGCCGGCAGGTCTGGATGTGCCGGGGCAAGTCTCAGCCTTCCCTCCCTCCTCACCACCATCTCAGCACGTCTGGTGGAGCCGACCTTCCTTGTTCTATCTCTATATAGAGGTTGGCTACAACCCTTCAGGCCAAGAGATCAGAGCCCTCCCTGGGGACCCCAGATGGCCCAGCAGCATCTTGATAGGTATCGCTCCTACTGCGGAGAAACCTGGGGATGGTGGGGGGACAGGCACCCAAATCTGAAATCTCCTCTGAGACTTAGGAATGGCCTGCCACTGAGTGACGCAGGCATCATTATCATGTTTCAGATGAGGAAACTGAGGCCCATGACCTCAAAGCCACTGAGTGGCTGACTCTTCGCAGCTGAAATCTGGGCCTCTTAATGCCAAGCACGTGTTGGGGCCCCTGGTCTGGAGGAGGGCGGGCCCCACGCACTGATCTCCTTGCAGCACAAGGTGCGCAGGCAGCTGCCTGGGCCAGTCCTCTCCCAAGCTGGGGCTGACTCCTTGAGACTGGGCCACCTTATCTCTGAGACTGAGGTGAACGGAGTAAGCAGGCTCTCAGCTCCCGGGAAGGCCGAGACTCCCTCAGTCACCCTCAGCCTGTGCGTTCTGCAGGATCTGCTTAGACTTCTCTGAGCAGTTCTTCAGCACTCGAACATGTCCCTGAGTTAAAGGAAAAGGACTAGTCATAATTGCCTTAGGTTATTCCCTTGTTAGGTTTTAGGCACCACCATGCTCAAGACTTGACCTGCAGAACGTCCTGTCTCCTGCCCCCCTAAACCTGTAAGCCAGTCATTTGCTTCCCTATTGGCAGATGAGGAAGCTGGTGTGAGAGCAGTTACACTGAGATTTGAGCCCAGGTCAGCAGGCTCCAAAGCCCATGCTCTAAATATTGGGGTCTAAATATTCACTTAGGGAACCCACCACTGACAGGAAAATGAAGCCTGCCATGAGGATCCCTCCAGGTGCCCTGGCAACAGCTCCTCTTCTCACACCCTGTGGCCCCGGGTCTCTACCCTGCCCCCCCTTCCCACCCTGGAATCACCCTGGAGCAACCTGGGTAGCAGGGTGAAGTTACCTCCCTCTGCCTCTGCTGTGCTGAGGACTTCAGTGTTTGCTCAGGCTGCTCCTGCAGCAGCTCCACTGTTTGCATGGGTGCAATAAACGCACTAGCTCCAGGCCAGCCACCTGTTCAAGTGCTGCTGGAATAGTAAAGCACCAAGTCCAGGCAGAGAGGACTTCTCAGCTGCCCCCACCCTGGGCGGGGCAAGGCTGCAAGATGTGCAGGGCTGGCTGAGCCCTCTAAACCTCCAAGTGTGGGGCCAGGACCAGAATCCCGAACACTCTGGGAAGGAGCCTGCCTGTCGGTCCTGCAGTCTGAAGGACAGTGGTCCCCTGCATCGGAGACCNGGTGGGTCTGGTTCAGGGCTTCAGGTCGTGGCAGGAAAACCTAAGAAGCACATTTGGGGATGGAAATAAATAGCGACAAAGAATTGGCCTCAGGAGCAGCCCAGAGGAGAAATGCCATCCCTTCTGTATTAGCATGGGAAACTTTTAAGACCCTCGTTCCATTAAGAGAGACAGAGGTGCCCCAGAAATACGGCTGGCAGGTCGGCGGCAGTGCAAGTTTTTTCCTTTAACATGTATTGAGCATCTACTGTGTATTTGGCGTTGTACCAGGCCCTGGGGATCCTGAATTGAATAAAATGTGGTTCCTGCCCTCCAGAGCCTGGAAATCCAGAGGAGAAGACAGGTGCACAAAACCAATATGAATGCATAAATTTATTGGAATAATAGTGAATAATCAAAGGCTGGATCAGCAAACCCGAGTCCCTCCCTCGGCGACTCCCCAGGTCCAGGCTACAAAGCAATGGAGGATAGAGAATCACTTGGCTGCCTGAACGCTCGCTCTAAGCTCTAGACACCTTTTCTGTCCACTTTTGCCAACTGTTTGGAGCAAAGGGAAATAACCTGGTTGGGGCAAAGACAAAAATGACAGTTTCCTCAACCTTCTCGCTCAAATGTCACAGCCTGGGAAAAGCTATTAGCTGCTTCTTCCGAGGGTTTCTAAAGGCCACTATTGGCTTCCAGTTAAGGGGAGGTAGTGAGGGGCTGGCTGTCTTTGACCATGGTTTTGGACCCCTCTTGAAGTCACAGAACAAGCAGAAGCAAATGACAGTCCATCATTTCTAGTGTGTAGAGCTTACTGAACAAACATGAATTGAACCCCTCTTGCCAGGGACTGGGGTGAGTCCAGAGCTGCAGCCTGCTAAGGGCACAGAGAGGTCAGATAAGGACCAGACAGTGTCTGAGTGGGATCTGAACACAGGCCATGTGGAGGGAGCAAAGCCCTCAGCCACAGAGCACTGGGGAAGAACTTCAAGGGAGGGTAGTGAGCTGGGTCTTGCAGGCTGAGAAGTTTTCTGGGTGAAGTAGAGGGATTTTAGGGGAAAAGAATTTCTTAGAAACTTAAACACTGACCTCAAATAGTCAAGTCTGCTGCCTGTTATATAAACCTCATATACTCAGATATACTCTATATCCTGACTTCCACTCCCCCGCTGGCCACATTTTATTTTCCGGGGTGTATGTTCCCGCCGAGGGAGGCGTCTGTACTCTTGGGAGAGGCCAGGAAGTCTTTCTCTGTCCCCTGGGTTCCCGGGGTTCAGGCTCCAGGCCTGGTTTCTGTCCTTATACCTCCTCTCCCACAAACCACAGCCTGACAGCCTGGCCCTTCTCTGTCTTTGCCAAAAGGAAGGCTTCTAGAACCACAGCTCACCACAGAAGCCGGCCTAGGTATACCTCTGTGGAATAGCAGCAGGATCAGTCTCCCTAGCGGCCAAGTGCAGCCAATTCTCCGTTGTATCTTCCCCACTGACGAGCAGGCTACGTTGGGCTTCTCTGAGGCCCCATGTATATAGGAGTCTGGTGTGACTCTGCCCAGACTCGCTGTGTGACCTTGGGCAAGTCACTGCACCTCTCTGGGCCTTGACCTCCTATTTGTTCAATTATAATCTGTATCCTAGGGTCTGTCCTAGGCGATGTATGTGAACATGCATTGTGGCTGTTGAGCACAGTACCTGTCTGAGAGGGTATTACTTTGACTTTGCCCTAGGCCCCATAGTTTGAACAGGGAGGCTATCTCAAGAGTTTATTTTTCAGGCATCAACTTCCAGATGGGGATTCCTAACCTAGGATTCAGGAATGGTCTGCAGGAAGTTCTGGTGTCATTTGCAGAACTTCTGAGCAAGTGCATTTTTCTGGGAAAAGAATGGAGTTTTCCATGAGACCCTCAAGGGGGGGGTCTCACAAGTGAAAACCTATTAAGAGTCACTGCCTGAGCCTTGGGGCCCCTTCCATGGGAAGTCATGTGCAAGGGAACCCCCTTACTAGGCAGGCAGAGGGGCCTTCAAATTCTGGAGGCAGCAGTCATGCAGGCTGGGGTGACGTATGTATACCCATTCAACATGGACATTCGACAAGGAGGTGCTTCCTGACCCTGAGTTCCGTGCAGGCCAGCAAGACAACAGAACTCATGGCATCTATGTCGTGTCAGAGTCTAGGACGTGATATTTTGCTACCACCCTCCATGCTGGACTGGCGTTGGCTGGAACACCATGCCCCGTTCTAGACACCATGTTACAAGAAGAATATGGATAAATGGAAATGTTTCAAGAGGACACAGGCCAGCTGCCTAAAGATCTTGAAACCAGTCTCAGGAGAAATGATTGAAAAAAACTGAGAGTATTTGGCTTGGAGCAAAGCATTGTGGAGTAGATGGGGACTGGAAGTAAACATTCAGTTTTTGAAGCACTGCCTTGTGGATTCTACAGGGAAGTGATAGTAACTCAGCAAAAGGAAATACTTTCTAACAGTAAGCTCTGTCCTACATGGAGTGAATGGACTAGGACTCCCCAGTACCCCACATAGTTGGTCTTTAGGAAGGGAATAAACTTGAGGCAGGGTCTAAGCTCTATCCTGGAAGGAGATGAAGAAATGTCAATGACAACTCTTCCCCTGGAACTCGGGGGAAAATGGGCGTTGCCTTGTGGAGGGGAGAAGGGGCAGGGCAGGGAACTGCAGGCCAGGTCTGGGCCCCTGTGGCCTCTGTCTGCTCACACTGCCTGGATCTGCTGCCGTCAAACCCCTCCCTTCCATGGACCCTGATGCGATGCACAGAGCAGGGAGCAGAGCTGGGTATAGAGAGAGGAAGCTGGCTGCAAGGAGGGCTGGTCTCCAGCCCCCTTGGCAGGCAAACTGAGCTGTCCTGGGTCTGCCATAGGGGGACAGGATGAACAGATGGCTCAGTGGTGAGTCACCCGTGGCCACTGTCTGCTCCTGCTCCCTCTGGGGGAGGGCAGCTGAGGGAGACAAGGCCCCTGGCCAGCTGGGCCTGTGAGGACAGGTTCCCTACTCCTGTTCTCACAGCTCTGGGGGCAGTTGGGGTTTGGTTCCCTGGCCCGTCTCATCCACCACCCAGCAAGGAAAAGCTTGTCAGCTGGCATTGGATGAATGGTGAGGGGGAGGGTGTCCAACTCTTCTCACTCCTCGCTAAGAGCCCAGAGGCTCAGCCTGTGGGAGAAGGTGCCCTGCCCTGTCTGGCACAGCAGAGGAAGCTGGCAGGCGTGCCCCCTCTCTAGTGATCACACCTGGCCCTGAGTGGCACACCTTCCCCACCACACCCTTCCTAAACCTCCTTCCAGACCTGCTCTCACCAAGCAGGCCTGTCAAGCACCCGACCCTACCACAGGGCCTCAGGCGATCCAGGGGAGGGCGAGGGTAACTCGGGGTCAGTGCCCATAGGTGCCACCCCTGCTACTCCCCAGGGCCTGGTCTGGTGTGAGAAGCGGAGCCGCCTTTGTGCCCACTCCCCCCCCCCCTGCCACCTCCCACCCACTGCTGTCAAGCCCAAGCCTGAGTCCTTGATGCCTCCTGGGGTTGGAGGTCACAGAAGCTCAGAATGACGGGCTGCCAAGGTTGTTGCACATGTGGGGAAACTGAGGTCTGCAGAGAGCAGCCACATGCAGCAGGGGTGCCCAATCTGCAGCGGGAAGCTGGGGAGAGAAGGCTCCTGGAAGAGGACCGTGGTCCTCTCAGGCTCCAGCAGGTCTCCATTTGGGACAAGGCTGAGATTTGGGGTCACCTTACAGTTCTGCTGCTGCCTCCCTTGCTGCCGCTTTTCCCTTTGGACCTGATTGAAGGTGTCCTGGAGCTGAGGGGTGAGGTTAGAAAGGGGTTGTCCTGTAGGGGAGCAGCGTGGGCTTTGGAGGTAAATAGACACAGCTTAGAACCCTGGATCCTTCCACCTCCTGCCGGCGGGACCTTGAGAGGTGCTTAGGGTCTCTCTGAGCCTCAGTCGCCCCATCTGTAAAGTGACAATAATAACTATCTCAACTTGTGAAATATTTTATGTCTATGATTCCTTTTAATTCTCACAGCAACACTTTGAGTTAGATCTTGTTATCGTCGTTCTTCAGATGAGCACATGGAGACCTAGAGAGGTTAAATACCTGTGACTGATCCAAGAGCCGTGCTCTTGACTCTGCTATTCTGCTGCTGCCCCCGAGGTTGGCCGGTGAAATGATGGGGGGAGGGGGAGTGAGATGAGAGGACACAGTGCCCCTTCCCCTGGGCGTGCTGTGGAACAGGGAGCAGGGCTGTGTGCAGGGAAGGGAGAGAGGGGCTTCCCGTGTGGAGGTTGCTAATGAGGATCCAAAGCTGAGCCCCTGAGAGGACTGCTGAGACCAGGGACCCACCCTGACGACTGTCAGCTGCCCTGGGGCACTTTTGGGTTAGTGAAAGGGGCGGGACTGGAAGTCTTGATGGCAGATGAGGGCAAGACAGTAAAATGGAGATTCTGTGCTTCAGGTGGCCCCTTGGCTGAGGGAGACTCAGACTCAGCATATATTTGGACAAATATATGCCAAACGGCTGACAGGGAGAGGGTCTTGAGGGACAACAGGTTTCCTCTCTATGACCTTATATTGTTTGCATTTTTTATAATGACTGTGCATTATTTGAATTTCCTTTTAAAGGAAGAATAAAGCCTAGAACGACATATGTCAAATGCTAGTAGTAGAGGGAGGGACCGCCTGTGATTTGAGTTCCCTTGTTAAATTTTCTGTAACAAACACGTATTAATAACACTCAGAAAAATATTTAAAAAATGAGATTACACACCTAACAAGTCTAGAGCAGCACTATCCAAACAGAACTTTCTGCCATGATGGAAGTGCGCTCCGTCTGTGCCATCCAATACAGTCGACACTAGCCCCATAGAAATATATTTTTAATTTTATTTAATTTTGACTCATTTAAATTTAAAAAGCCCTGGCTTGCAGGGGTCCAATAAGACAGATTGTGAATGATAACGCTGGGTCTTAGGATGAGCTTGCCTGTCCTAACAGGTGCTTTCCCCACTACCGTCTCTCTCCTCTCTGCAGGGTGGAGTCAGGGTCCTCTTACCTTCCTTCTCCGACCATGTAAAGAGCACAGGGATTCCTCAGTTATACCCTTCCAGGTGTGTGTGTCCTTGGTGGTGACATCTCCTATGACACCACCTCACTGTGGTGATCTTGGGCAAGTCATCTCCCTTTTCTCAGCCTCAGTTTCCTTATCTGTCTAATGGAAGTATTGGTCAGAGATTTCATAAAGGCCCCACGGCCCTTCACCTACCTGGCTGCTGAGGTCACGGGGTGGGATCACTGGGCATGGCTGGGTGTCCTAGGCACTGCTGGGCAAGAGAGACGTACATGAGGTAACACAAAGGACTTTCTGGCTGGAAGGCTTTTGAGGCGCTGGGATGGGTGAAAAATGTCTGACGAAGGATGTGTCATCGAGAGAGGAGAACTTTGCCAATTCAGCTCCCTTCCAGCAGTTAGTTGCTCTTCCTTAGATCATAACTCTATTTTAGCAATTACTAAGCTGCACTGTCATTAACCTATATTTCTGTCTTTCAGGATGGATTTCGAGGTGTTCAAAGAGAAAGGGTTTGTCTAGCTCTACCCAGCACCCTCCATGTTTTGCACAAAGCAGACTTTCATATAGCTTTGATGAACGGGTGAATAAATGGCTCCTTTGGACGCCCCTAGCCTTTCTCCTCTGGGGTTGGCATTAGGCTCTGTGAGTTAGAGAACCCAGACTTGGAAACACTTGAAAATCAGCAGAATTTTTAGAAGTGTTGTCTTCCCTTCCTTCTTCTCTGAAAGTGTTTTCTCCTCACTCCCACAAACCCTAACCTTCTTCCTTCTGGCAGAGTAGAGAAAGTGTTCAATGAGATAAACTAATTCATACTAAGATGTGAATGGCTCAAGGCTTAGCCCTCCTGCTTGTACAGGAAGCAGCGTTAATCTAACTGTGGGCACCAGCCTTCATGATGGACGGTGGCATTGTCAGCAAGACCAGGCTTGTCCGGGATCTGCCGTTCACCAGCTGCGTCCATGAGTAAGTTCCCCTCATTTTTTTTTTTTTAAGATTTTTATTGGGGAATTGGGGGATGGGAACAGCGCTGGGGAACTGGGGGAAGAGGAACAGACAAGTTGCTGTCTTTTTGTTCTTCAGTCTAGTTGTGGAGGACGTTGCTTCACTGGCCCAAGTTGGCACCATCATTGCACTCTTCCCGGGGGAGGCAGATCAGTCGCTGGCTTCTGGACGGCCGCTCACTGCAGCTGCTGGCTACACACGGTAGCCCATGACAGCCCACTGCCACAGGGGCTGCAGCCTACACCGTCCCGGCGACTCACGGCAGCCCAGCTCCAGGTTGAGCTGTTGTTCAGCATCTTAGCTGTAGAGGGCAGTGTCACTGGCCCTCATATGTGGGATCCGAACCGGGGCCCTCTGGCGTCCCAAGCCAGCTCTTAACCAACGAGCCACTCGGCCGGCCCTCCCCTCATTTTTTTGAGGCTCAGTTTGATCATGTGTAGAATGGGTTATAATGACACCTCTCTAGCCACCCCTTAGGGATGAGGTGAAGATAAAATGAATCAGTGCACACAAAAAGCATTTGTCAGCTGAAAGTTCCTGGACAGAGAAAGGGATTAATATTACCATGACTCTGGCTCAGAGTGGGACCTTCCCACACCATTAGATCACACCAGAGTAGATGATGGCCTTGCAGATGCTACTTCGTCTTTAATCCTCCAGCTGCCAAGCAGTAAAGAGAACCCTGGTGTCTCTTTCATCTTTAGCCCCACCCCCTGGGAGAAGGTGAGAAGCTGCCTAGAGAGCCTAGGAGCCAACCTCCCTCCTCCCACTCACCTAGAGACACTTGGGCGCCTCCACCAGCCTGGGCATTCACCAATGGGACCCCTCTTGTGGTAGAACAGGGGTCACCGACCTCTTGCCGCTCCTGAGTCAGCACGCATTCCTGCTCACAGACCTCACTCAAGCCCGGCCTCCCGCCACAGCACTAGGAGCTGCGTGCGGACACCTTCTTGGATCGTTCCAGAGACTTGCTAGCCTTGTCAATCTCTGCATCCTAAATTCGCCATTTGTGTGGAGATGGTGACAACGAGGCCCAGATAGATTACATGACCTGCTCTGTATGACAGTACATTTGAGCGTTAGCCAATGTTTTTCCTTTCCCTTCCCTCCCAAAGCTCCCCTCACCTTCCCCTTTGTTTCCAAGCACAAACAACCCCCCTGAAGACCCAGAAGTTCTGGGGTGGGGGTCTTCTTCCCTCTCTGAAAGATATCCTCATTCCCACCGCTTCTTATTGGAGTGGTCATGGAAACCCCTGCCCCTGAAATAACCACATACCCTCTCATGCCATGAACAGATGCCTTTTATACCACCTGCAAACCCAGGACCCAACCAAAACCATTCCCTGCAAAGAAACACTGTCCTTCCTTGCATCGTAGTGATCCCCAATGCTCCGAGAAACCTCCCCAAAGCTCCCCATCAGAATGAAGGTCTCCTTCCTTGGACCTCCCACCCCAGCCCGTTGCAGCATTTTTCTGTGCCTGTGTCTATAGTAGAAGTGTGTGCATACACACACACACACACACACACACACACACACACACACACACTCGTCTGTGCCTGGCACAGAGCAGGTGCTCCAAACCACGTTTTTTATATTTATTTGAACCTAATACTGGGTGGTTTGGGGGTCACACACCTGGACTCCAAGATGCCAACTATGGTGAGAGCTCCAAGACCAGCAGAGGACGAAACACAAAGCAAGGAATGGGACCCCTCTGCAGTCCCTTCCCCTCAGCAGCCATGTTGCCATCCCTCAGGTCTTCCCATCCTCGGCCTGGCCCGCCCAGCCTGGCTGAGAAGACGAGGAGGAGGGAGCAGTCATAGACACATAACAGGTCTATGTTGATGACTTGTCTCTTGCTCAAGGTCATTTAATGCCCAATTTCATGGGAAATCCTCTCGTCACCTCCACCCCAAATCTGGGTGCTTAGAGCTGTGCTCGACTAGAAAAAAGAACACGGGGACCAGCTCCAGGTAAAAATGGGTGGTTTCTTACCTAGAGCTGGGGACCCAGGAGGGTGGCACTGAGAGAACTCAGCCTTCCTGTAGGAGACCAGAGAACAGAGCCCTCAAACCAGCCAGAGACCCAGATTTTCCTAAAGCATTTACTGTAGTCTTATCCCCAGTGAGCTGAAATTGCAAGAACAACCCAAGTAAGGCAACAAAAGAACCTTTAGGTGGGAGGTTGCTGGGCGGCAGAGCTTGTGGAATCTCCTCTGGGTACTCTTGGAAGTAGAGCCAACTTGGTGGGTGGCTGCCTGGCGGCAGGGGCATGGCGGAGGTGGCCTGTCCAGCACCACTGGGCCCAGGATGAACTTGGAAGGGTGGGGGACTAAAGGCAGGAATCAACCGCTGGGGAGGAAGAGCTCTCCTAGGACAACCCAAGTGTGAGAGACACCAGCCTGGACTGACCTTCTGGCTGGCGGGTGACTCCGGTCCTGCCGGCAGATCTGGATGTGCCGGGGCAAGTCTCAGCCTTCCCTCCCTCCTCACCACCA
>NW_017731484.1:2619677-2651463 GCF_001890085.2 Hipposideros armiger | reverse complement strand
GGGGGGTGCAGGGTCCTGGAGTGACACTGTTGGAAGGCCTCGTAAGGTCACCTGGTGAAACCCCTCCATGGTCACAGAAGGTGAGGATGACTTGTCAGTGTCATCCTCCTCACGGTCCAGCATAGTACTTTCTGATGGTATTGGGGCCTGGTCCCTGACTCCTGGAGTGCCCTCCAGCCCAAGGTCATGGAGATAACTAAATTTTTTACTTCTCAGACCTACAGAACCACAGAATGTCAGAGCCTCGATGTAAATTGGGGCCCAGGTTGAGGATGGGAGCTGGCCACAGGTGCACTAATTATGGGCCAGGACTCTGGGGTAGGTGTTTTCCCCACATCTCCTGCTCCCATGATGCTGAAGGCCAGCCTCTCCTCCTGGTAGGGAGGCTCGGGTGATGCCCCAAATCTCCCACAGGGTTTCTGCTGGGAATCCAGTGCCTTCTGTGAGTGCCCTTAACTGCCAGGGGTGGGAGATGCAGCCATGCAGCCACAGAGGGCCTGGCCTCTACACTCAAGGCCAAGCTCCAGCTCCTGGCAAGCAGGTGCTCTGGCTGGACAGCACTGATAAGGCCAAGCTAACTTCAACAGAGGCCCCTTGGGGGCTGAAGCGTAAGAAAAGGTTAAGGACTTTGCTGCCTTCTTGTGGCCACACCTGGATATGACTGCTGTCGTCCAGGCCTCTAGCTGCTCACCTTCTCCAAGCTATGGAAATCTCTCTCCCTTCCCCTCCTCCTGGAAAGCACTCCAGGAGGTCTGGATGGGGTGGGTGTCATCTCACTTCCCTATCACTTAGGCCAGAGCTTTGGCCACGCAAAGCAGATGGGAAGGGTGGACGATGCCTTGTTCAGTGTTGGATACTGAAGGAAGAAGACCTCAGGACGACAGGTAGGGCCCCCAGTCTGTGTTACTCAGGATGTTTGAGTGTGGGGAAAGACTCGGTGGTTTCCATGGAGACAGCTTAATCAACCAGCACCAGAGAGAATGGTTTGAAAATTTAGAGGATATTTATTTCTCGGGAAGGTCCACAACAGCTGGCAGCCACTGCTCTCCCCTATTCTAGGGGATTTCTCTCTCCTTTTCCAAGAAATCCCCTCTCTTCTTGGAAGTCCCCATGGGGAGGGGAGGATGTGAAGAGAAACCATACACAACACTCCAGAGCCTTAAAAAAATAAAGCAACAAACAACCTCCTCCACACAAACACACACATACAAAATAAATAGATGTATAAAAGAGAGGCTTTGCTCCTTGCAGCCTGGCTCAGGGCTGCTTGGGAGAGGGGCCTGGTGGCTTTACCCCACACCTCCCAGCCAGGATTATCTGGAGGGTAGATGGTACGGAAGTGCCTGACAGCCAAGAATAAGCCCTGGCTTCAGAGAGGGGACAGGGGCAGACCTCTCCCTGGAGCTCAGTGGGGATAAGGTACAAAGGAACAAATAAATAAATAAATAGAACCTAACTTGCTCCCAGAGGCCTAAGGGCTCAGGCTGCGGATCGGGGGCCTAGGGGCCTGTTTCCCTGAAAAGAGCAGATCCAGTGACGGGCAGAAAGAATAACAGGAAAAACCCAAACCCAAAGCCACACCCACTGGCCTCCAGAACCTGAATCCTTCGGCTCCCAGAAGATCCCAGCCAGAACCCAGCCTCAAGCCAGCTCTGGAGGCAGGAAGCTCTTTGGCCCAGCAGCCGGCCAAGGCTGGGGAGCGTCCCCCTCTCTTCGCTGCTCTCTCTGGGGCCAGCAGAGCCTCCCCTGGCGCTCGTCTTCTTCCCGACCATCTCCACAGGAGGGAGCGTGGCTGCCACCAGGGTGGGCTCTTCCCCGGGAAAGCGGACGCATGGCCCTCTCCTGCTCCTATTCTCATTGGCCTTCCAGACGGGCGGCACCCAAGTCAGCTGCGAGAAGTCCTTGTGTGACTGTAAATAATCAAAACAGTCCATCCCAGTGTCCTCCTCTGCTCCATTGGGACACCGATGTCCCCACTGCCTCCAGTCAGTGCTGCCTCAAGGCTCCCTTCAGGCCAACAGGGAGAAGGCGTTGGACAGAAGCAAGAACAGAGAAGGCGTAGGAACTGCTGGAATGGACAGTTTGGGCAGGAGGCCACACCGGACATATGAAGAAGTCCAAGGGAGTCTGGAGTCCCAAGGTCCCCGCGGAGACGCATGGCCAGCTGGGGGCCAAGGAGAGCATGGGGTAGGGACTGGCTGGCCACTCAGCTGGGCAGCAGCACGTGCTCCAGGAGGTAGGTGAGGGAGTCCCAGTGCTTCCAGAGGAGGAAGAGGACAAGGACCAGGAGGGCGGTGCTGGTGATGCGCAGGCGCGTCTTCATGAGGGGCGTGATGAAGTTGGCGATGGTGGACACGAACACCAGCAGCACGGCCATGAGCGCCAGGATCACGTTGATGAACTTGCCCAGCAGTGCCCGCGCGTTGGCATTCTCCACGCCCTCCAGCTGCACCACCTGCTGCTGCTGCTGCTGCAGCTCCAGCTTGGTGACCCGGGTCAGGCAGGACTCCACAGCCTCCTGTGGGGGTAGAGGGGTGGGCACATAAGAGGGGGACAATGCACAGGGGGCACCCCTCCAAAGGCCAGGCAGCTAGAGGCTGACCAGCTGCAGCTGGCGGCAGGTCCTTTCCTGATGCCTGTGTGGGGAGGCTCGTGGGAAACGGGAAGGGGAGGAGGGGGTCCAATCCCAGCTACCCCTTCAGGCACCGGAAGTTCCGGTTATTCACTGGCAAGGCTGCCGTCAGAGCTGCGGGCATGGGAGGCCCTCACCCGTCAGCTCGCCTTCGCGCAGATGCACACGCTCTGCCTCAGGCCCGACGCGCTCTTACCGGCATCCCACCTCACACCGCCCTTTTCATCCCTGTGCCCATCTGCCTCAGCCGACAGAACAGCCTGTGCCCATCGTCCCCCACCTGCTAAACCCTCACCCTCCGGCTGCCGCCAGCTCTATCAGCACGTCTGGGGCCTCCCCAAGGTCAGTCCCTGGTGGTACCTGGATGTCCCGAGCCCTCTCGTAGGACTGGTAGGCCACCTTCTCCTCCATGCTGGCCAGCTCCTGCTTCAGGTTGGTCATCTCGTTCTGGTGAAGCTCCGTCAGGTCGTTGAGCTGCTCCTCCAGCCGCTCGTACCTGGCAGAGGGAGGAGGTGTGACACCGGTGCCGGTTCCCGAGCCCTGCTGCTCTCCCCGCCCAGGGCCAATTCCATTCATGCTCAGCAGTAACTCAGCCCACCTCATGTGTTTCGCCCCAGCCCAATTTTAACAGTAGCGACCACAACGCAAGTACTATTTACGCAGAACTTATGTGCAGGCACTGTGCTGAGCATTTCACCCGCATTATCTCAACAGCATCATCGCTTATCCCCACGAGGTAAGCACTAGTGTCACCTCCGTTTTACAGATGAGAACACTGAGGCACAGAGAGATTAAGGAATTCGCCCTGAGCTAAGAGGCTCTCCTGGGTACCCGGCACACAGGGATATGGAGAACAATCCTGCTCTGAAGGCACAAATATTGAAAGATGACTATGAAGTGGGGGTGGCTGGTTTTCAGGCAGGGTTCCCCCTTAATTTTCCAAATCTTCTTCATACATATAAACAAGAAAACGTGCTAAGGAAAAGATCCCCCAGAGTCCCAGGGAGCAAGTGCCAAATGCCACACGAGAGGCACGGAGCAGAGGGGCAGGGCGGGAGCGGGAGGAAGGATCTCCAGCTCGATGAGCACCGGCCGTGCCAGGAATTTACACACTTTGACTTGACAGACGTGGCCTCATTTCATCCTCACAGACCCCATGCATGGAGATTTATGTGACGGGGTCGTCGGGAAAGTCATGACGCATCTTTTCATTGAAAACCATAGAAAAATACGTTATGGCTTTCCCGGCAACCCAATATTTCTGCCTCACAAGGGAACCAGGTGCAGAGGGTGATCATGACTTTGCTCAAGGTGAACAGTAAATGGTAGAGCTCAATTTGAACCCAGGTAACCTGGCTCCAGAGTCAGTGCTCTTAACCAGTCTCTCCAGAGGAGAGGCCATGTAGCTGGTCTCAGTTTCCCCTTCTGCACACTGACCACATAACCATCAAGTCGGGATGCTGAAGACAGGCACAGCCTTCCTTCGGTAGGTCCCATAATCCTATCTCCCAGCTGCTCTGAGCAGTCCGGAGGAAGGCTCCTCAGGACCTCTTCCTGGCCCCTTCCAGCAGCCCAGGACCCTTCTAGAAGCTCCTCTACCTGCCTCCACAACTCAGAGTCTGAAACCTGGTGCTTGTCACCTCATGATTGGGGTCACGGGGCAGCGGCGAGGGTGGAGGAGGCACCTACCTGTAGCGCTCCTCCTGCAGGCACTGGGTCATGTAGGTGTAGTCCCTTTGCAGCTGAGTCTTCAGGTCCTCCATTGAGTCCTCCAGGTGGGACTGTCCCTCCTTGATCTCCCGCAGCTCTTCCAGCAGAGCGTCCAGGTTTCCAGGGGCCCCATACAACGTGTTCGACTTGGGGCTCCCCAGCACCCCGGTGGGCCCTGCCCCGGAGTTGCTGCCCGCACCAGCCGAGCTGGCACTGGCACTGGAGCACTCGTCATCGCTGCCATACTTGGGGCTGGACACGAGTGTGGCGCTGCCACTCAGCGCCCGGGCCGCCTCCTCGGGGGGCCCGTCCTCCAGAGGGTCCTTCAGGTGGGCGATGTTGTCCGCGCTGCCAAACTTGTTGCGGATCAGGCTGGCGAACTCCCGGGGCTTGGACACCACAGCGGTGTGGGTGGCCTGCGAGAGGCCTGAGAGGCTGCCCTTGACGCCCTCTACCACGCCGCCCCCAAAGCCGCTGATGCCCGCGCGCACGTTGGCGCCCACGTCCTTCAGCCCCTGCTGCATGTCCCGGAGCACGTCCTTGGGCTGCCTGGACGGCCCGTTCTGCTCGATCTCGCGCAGGCGCCGGCGGTAGTGCTCCAGCTTCTTGTGTAGCTGGGCGATGGTCTGGGCGGACTTCTGGTTCTTCTTCTCGAACACTTGCTTGATGCGCGACACCTGCTGCTTGTCCGCGTTGTTGGCCAGCTTCAGGTACTCCGCCACGTTGTCATCCCGCGCCTCCTGCTCGATTTTGATCTGCTCCGTGATCTTGAGGATCTTCTGGTGCAGGTGGTCGATGGCGGCCTTGGTGCGGTGGGGGTCCGGGGCCCCGTCAGGCACGTCCAGGCTGATGGGGCCATCAATGTCCCCATGGCCGGGGCCACCGGGAAGGCTCAGGGCCACAAGGTCTCCCTTGTCCACCTGGGGAAGAAGGCAAGCAGAGGAAGTCTGGGTAAATCCGTGGAGACATGGGAGGGGCTGGCAGCAGTCCCTCATGTGCCCTGACACCTCTGGACCTGGAGTCTCTGCCTAGAAAACGAATGTGGATGAACAGGAAACTTCAGGGAAAGAGTCCAAGAGAACAACAATGACAACAGTATTCCCTTACAGCCGCCATTTATCTACCTGTTATCTGTTACCTAACTGACCCCCGCAACATCCCTGAAGCGCAGTCTAGGCAGATCTGTTCCTCCTTCAGGCCAGAGCGTTCAAACAAGTTGCTCAGGGCCACACAGCTATGAAGACAGAACTCTTGTTGCTCCATCACATGACCCAAGCAGGTCTGAGGCTTCACTGAAGAGTCAGAGGCTTGGTTTCTCAGGGATGAGACCAACTGTCCCTCTGGACCCAACCTCCCCATAAGGCTCCTGCCTTGAGGAGGCCTCTCCCTCAGAGCTGACCGCAGCCTACACGTTGGACCCAGTGCAGGCACAGGAAGCCTCCCTGCCCTCCCTGCCCCGTCTTCTCTAATGCAGTTCGGTGGGTCACCACCCCCGTCCCTGCTGACGCCCCTCCTGGCCTGTTACCTTCCAGTTCTCTGGAGTTGTCAGCAATCTCTTCCGCTTCATGATGGTGGGAGCACCCAGCCCTGCCCTGTCTCCCAGAACCAGGAGAAGAGTACACCCCCCGACCCGTCCTGTTGGCCAGGTCCCCAAAAACTCGAGTCCCAGAAGTAACCCACAGGCCAAGGGAAGCAGGGAGCAGTCCGGGAGCCCAAGGGTACTAACTGCCCAGCTGGGAAGGGGGTGGATGTGCAAGAAGGAGACGACAGCCCCTCTTCCTCAACAGCAGACGGGCAGGCTTCCCCAGGGCATCGAGGTGGCACAAAGAAACGTGAGAGACTGAGAAAGGATGGGGGGGGGCAGGGAGAGAAAGGAAGGAAAGGTTACAGAAGTTAGGAAAGATGGAGAAAACAGGTCAGATGGCAGCGGGTGGGCCTGGGGCCCCCTCTCCCAGGGCCAGCTCCCCCTCGGCCTGTTGGAAGATCTCTTTCCACAGCCGAGCCCCCAGTGTCTTATCGCCATGCCACAGCGGAAGCAGCAGGAAATGGCTCAACCCCATGTATTTTTACACAGAGCACACCCCGGTAGGGCTGGCTCAGATCATCACGCTTTATATGTAGGGTAGGGGCAGAGGCGGGGTGAGGTGTATGTGGGGGAAGGGGTTAAACACAACGACAGTTGTCCAGTCACGAGCACCAGAACTGGAAACAGCCCGTGCCAATTACAGGCAGAAGTCACCAGGCTTGATGTCTACCGAGGTGCAAAGGTATTTGAAAACAATAGCCCCACCAAACGTGGGAGCCGGAGGGGGGGGAGGGAGGGCGGCTCCTCCCCGGGCTTCCTCTGGAGCCTTTTCAGGTCACAGTTCCACCACCGATGCCCTGAAGTCACTTTCCTCTTACAGTTACTTGGGGTCTCCCCTTCTGTTCCCCGGCTCATACCTTCAGGAACCCACGCCTCTGACTTTCTGAGCTGGTATGCCAGAGGAGCCAATTCCACAGTCCCTCTCATGATCTGTCCCCAGGTCTAACTGTCACACCAGTCTGACTTAAAACCAATCCTGCAGTTAAACCCCTTCCTCCTATGCTGTTCCCGGCCATGACAGCCAACAGCCCATCTCTCAACTGTCCTGTTCACTGGTGTCCCCACCTGTGACATGGGGATATTCGTATCTACTCTCAGGTCCTTCGTAGGATGAGCTCTAGCAAGCACTGAGCACACTGCAGGCATAGAGAAGGCACTCACAAAAGCCGCCTGGGTCTAGGTAGGTAGCACAATTCTTTTTTTGGGGGTGGGGGATAAAATGTATTTAGGAGGTTATACCAACAGATTTACTCAATATTGATACTACAATATAGATATTGAACTACACAAAATTAAATTCTATATGCAACTCATGGCTTTATATATATATATATATATATATATATATATATATATATATATATTTTTTTTTTTTTTTTGGCTGAGCCATCCTGCCACCTGTTGGCAGCTCAGCGGCAGCTCAGCTCAGGCTGGGACTTGAACCGCTGTTGCTCGGCGCTCGCACTCTTGAGTGAGCTCTTAACCAACTGAGACACGCATGGCTTTTAAATTAAATAAACTGACCCTCTTATAAGGCCACTGTGCTTCCCAAAGAAACACAACCATCCTTCCCCTCTTTTCCACGCTCTTCCTGTGGGAAAGAATATCTAGAAACTGAGTTTGGGCCTGGCTGCATCACTGCTTGGTGCTCAGTGGTAGGCCGTTTGCTCATCTTCATAAGGAGAGCGTCTGTCCAGCAACTTGCAGGGCTGTGGGAGGAGCTAATGAGACATGGACTCGAAAAATGTTGTGAAAAGCCAAAGTGCTTCAGGACTACGAGGGACTGACTATAAATTAGCTCTGCTCTGGTAGCCTGGAGTCTTTTCCCCGATTTGGAGTCTGTGTAGCTTACAAATGGAAAAGCGGACTTGAAGCTGGCCGTGGGGTCCCCGCGAATGAGAGGACAGCACGCACTCTGGGAAAACCAGCTGGGGCCTGATAGTGAGCTGAAGTGGTCTAGGGCTAGGGTCCTGGCCCCCTGGCCCGCCCCCTTCTCTGCCCTGGGAGTCCTGAGCAGGAAACCAGCCCCTTGCTGCCCCTCACCGAGATCTGCCATGCCTGCTGGTCGTCAGTGCATCCCCTTTGCTCTCCTCCCGATGGAGGAGGTGGCATGTTGGAAGAAGGGTCAGTTCTCCATGCCCTCCCCTCCTCACAGCAGCAATGTCCTTTCAGGACTGAAGGGAGACAGGATGGCCGAGAGAAAGAGAACCAAGGAGGGTGCTTAAGAAAGAAAAGTGAAAGCATAAGAAGAAAATGATAAAAAGCTGTTAGGAGGGATGGAAAAAGCAGAGTATGAGAAAAGGAGAAACGGATTTGTCCCACTCCCAAAAAATGGAAAAAGCACTATACTTGGAGTCAGACACCTATTTAGAATTCTGCCTCTGTCACTTATCAGCTTTGTGCCCTTGGATACGACATTAACTTTCCTGGGACTCAGCTTTGTCATCTAGAAAAGGGGTACAATTCTACCTACCTCAGAGGGTTGTCAAGTGGATGAAACGAGACACTGAGTGAAGGCAACAGTGACAGTATAATCTCAGGGAATACAGCAGGTGCTCAAAAACAAATAAGAATAAATTAAGTGACACTTCACACACACTAGAGCAGCTATAATTTTAAAAAGGAAAACAAGTGTTGGCGAGGACGTGGAAACATTAGAACTCCCTACTTCGTTGGTGGGACTGTAAAATGGTGCGGCCACTGTGTAAAACAGTTTGGTGGTTCCTCAAAAAGCTAAACACAGAGTTACCCAGTAACCCAGCCATTCCACTCCTAGGTGTACACCCAAAAGAACTGAAAATGGATATTCAAATAAATACTTGTCACATATATTCACAGCGGCACTATTCTCAGTAACCAGAGGGTGGACACAACTCAAATGTCCATTAATCAGTTGAATGGGTAAACGGAATTGGTCTATCTATCCAACGGAATAATTTGGCCACAAAAGGAACCATGTACTGACACATGCTATAACATGCGAACCTGGAGAACATTACACCAAGTGAAAGAAACCAGATACAAACAGTCATATATTCAATGACTCCACTTACATGAAATGCTCAGAATAGTTAAATCCACAGAGACAGAAGGCAGATGAGTGGTTACCAGAGGCTGGGGGAGGGAGAAGTGGGGAGTGACTGCTGACTGGGTATGGGTTTCCTTTGGGGGTGATGAGAATATTCTGGAACTAGGCAGAGGTGATGCTTGCACATCCCAGGTGCAGCAGGCCAGGGTCTTCCAACCTACAGGCCTGGGCCGCAGGTCCAACCAATGTCCTACTGTGGAGTGGGTCTGTGGGAGGGTAGCTGGGTCCTTCGTCTTACAATCACATTTTTAAGAGTGGAAGCTGTTTCTAACACTCCCAACCCCTGTCCTGGGGCTGGGTGACTGAAAAAGAAGAGCACTGCTTATCACTCGACTCCTGGTCACTAGCAGGCGAAACTCCCACTTGCCTGTAGCATGGCAGTGGGTGGGCTACAAAGGTGCCACTGCCCCTGTCACAGAGCCTCACATGCCCGGGCCCTCTGTCCATGCCCGGCCGCCAGCACCACACCTGGAGTTGTGGCCCCAGTACCACTGCCCCCTCACCCTACTCTCCTGCCTGAGAAGGGTTGGACACTCCATAGGTACTTGACCCCAGCATTAACCCCCATGCACAGGCTGGGCAAGTTCTAAGAAGAGGAGGCTGTGGAGGGAGAGCCATGCCTCTCCCATGACCCCCTCCCATGCCAGGCAATTAGGGAGGCCATGGCACGCTCCCTGGGCAGGGTGCCCACCAGCCAGGGCTTGGATCAAGGGCCTTGTTCTACACAGAGACTGAGCTCCAAGAAGCGCTGATGAATGTTCTGGAAGAGCCAGAGCTGCGACGTTCTGAAGTGCCTGGGGCCCAACTTTCCCTTTTCCTCTCCCTGCTCTGGTGAGACCCGCCCACAGCCCAGACACCTGGGAGCACCCCTCCGCATGGCCTGGTAGGGCCCTGGCCTCTCCTCCCTACCCCTTCCCAGCCATTCTAAGTAAAGCAGGATTAGGTGCTCAGCCAGATTACAGGAGCTCCCAGCCCTGGCTCCCTGGCCTCCGTGGGCCTCCCGCCAGGCCTTAGAGCTCATGTCCGAGTGTTAACCGGGCCCAGGCACCAGACAGCGGCACCTCCTCTGAATCCAAGCCCAACGGCCTGGATCCCTGAGGCTAGCAGCACACCGTAGACACTATCAGACAGGAAGCATCCAGGCTCACGGGAAACTCGGTCCTTGTGGGACGGGTAGGGTCCTTGCTACAGTGTGTGCTCCACACCTGTGCTCCCAGGTTCCCAAGAGACTGCAGAGGGCTCCTAGCCTAACTCTCCTCCCCCAGGGACAAGCAGCACCTTCCTAGATTTACAAAGTGCTCCTGTTAGGGTCCCCAGAACAGCTGACATGGAGATGGGGACTTCCTGCCTTAGCCATCTGCTCAGAGGTTGGAAAGCCAACACTAAGGTAGGTCACTCTTAGACAAAAAAAAAAAAAAAGCTTTGGGGCTCCCATGTTTCCCCTTAGGAGAGCAGGGCAGCCCTGTCATCTGGGGACAGATGGCCCTCAGGTCCCCTCCTAGGGTGGGGAACACGGGAGTCCGGTGTCAAGCCTGCCTTGTCTGTGGGTCTGGCCACATGGGTCGAGGTCCACACAGGATGCTGCCCTGAGCAGGGCCTGGGCTTCCAGTGGCTAAGGGACCAGCAGGCGACTATGACGTGAGCTGTCAGGCCTGGGTGACTCAGCGAGATGCTTCCATCTGCTGACTTCTGGCCCTGTGACTCTGATTTGAGCACCCTTCTCGGGATGGAGAACACCCAGATTTCCTTTTTCTATGAGTTCCCAGAGGGAAAGGGAGGTATGCTAGGCCAGATGGAGAGGAAAATTCATGGTCAGCTAAAATCTTTCTGCACGAAGAGCCAGTCTGACCTTATGGTGAAGTTGGGAGGGAGAAAACCCAACATCTCCCATACCAATCTGGCATTCCAGCCAGAGCAGGCTGGAAAAATCACCCCAGCCCTTGGTCCTGGCGTCAGTGGCACAGCGGCTGGGCCGTTGGCTCTTTCTCTTCCTGGTGGGGACATGCAGGCATCACAGTTAACCAAAAGCACTCCCAGGCCGGGAAAGGCATCGGGGAGGGGAAAGGGGGTGGCGTCGGCCCACCCAGTGGTTCCACTGGTGCCTGGGAGCCTAAGCAGCTTTTCTCCAGAGGCCGAGGAGGCAAAGGCTCACATGCAAGTGCAGTATGTCCACCTGGGTCTGTGCATCGCGGTAGAGTGAAACACTCCTGCAGCAAGGCCCCAGCCACCACACAGGGGACTCAAAGGGCAGGTGCCCACGGTTCTTGGCTCGACTGCAACATGACAGGCCCTTGGTGGTTTTACAAGGAATCTCATGCTGCTGCAAGGATTTCAGGGTGCAGAGTTTATACAGACGAGGAAATGTACTCACTCGCCCCACCGTGCAGCACCTACAATCTCAGGGCAGCCACACACTGGGTGGGGTTTCAATCAGCTTCCTCCTGCAGCCTGGGGGTGCCTCCGCCCACCCTGGCCTAAGGGCCCCTCTTCTTCCTGGGCAGCGACAGTCCTCTCATCTAGCCCTCAGCTTCCGGCCCTTTCCTTTAGGTCCACCCCTGCGTTCTGGTCAAAACCACACCCTCCCCTCAGCTGCCTCATTCCCTGCCCTGCCGAGAACAATGCCCTTTTGTCCACACAAATGTCCTGCAGTCCTCTCTGTCTCCTCAGACCCACAGACTGCTGGTTGGCCCCTGAAACTGCCCTCCCACCTTGGGGTCTCCTCCATTTTCCATCTTCTGGATTCTCCAAAAGCTCCAAGCACCCAACGCTGGGCTGTCCCACTGTCCACCTGGGGTCAGTGCTCACTGGACCTTCACACTCGCCCTCCCCGTCACTGTTTCTCTGGGGACAGAAACCACCACAACCAGGAGCACCTCCCCTTCCACTTCACTCCACATCAGCTCCTCTGGCCCCAAGTGGAGTGACAAACGGCTACATGTTTCTGGAAGCATCGTGCCAGGTTTTACTGGTCCTTCTGCACAAGGCCCCCTCACTTAACACCAAGGGCCCTCCCAGCACTCGTCACCCTAAGCCGGGAGGCCTCGTGCTCATCCCTTCTCCCATCCACAAAGCGTTCTCTGTAATGGAGAGAAGAGGGGGCCCCACCCTCTGAGAAGCCAGAGGGTGAGCAAAGCCTGCCTGACAAACTCTGCAGAAGTGGCTTTCTCCCATCAGTCCCCCACCCACGAGCTTCTCTCTTTCCACCCACCAGGGAACTCACCTGTGTGGGTACCATTTCCCGAAGCGGTGCTGGCAATGGGGTGCCGGGGGCTCCGAGGCCCCAGCTTTCTGCAGGCTGTGACAGGCCCTCAGGATCACAGTCCCTGGGCAGCGCTGGGCTTGCTAAGGGAAGCCAGGGTCTGCGAGCAGGGGTGCCCAAGCTCCCAGGCTCTGCAGCCGCCATCTCTAGTCTGAGGCCCAGCCCAGGGATTAGAGGCGGATCGCTCTGGGAGATTTTCCCCTCCTCCGGGGCTCCCGGCTGCTCCTTCCCATCTGGAGGGAGACAGCAGGGATCACCGAGCAGGTGGAAAGACTAAGCTCTGATGAGATACCCCCCACAGCACCCTGCATATCCCCAAGTCCAGCTGTTGCCACCGTGAGTTCAGTGTGCATGAGGACAGGCAGCAACTCTAGTCGAGGACGGTGAGGGGAGAGGAACTCTAGTCCCAGGATGGAGGTAGAGGGGAGCTCATGGGGACGTGTGCACCTACATCATTCACCCACCCAAATAGGTACTCTGCCAGTCCCCTCCCATCTGGCATGCCCCGAAATGCCTCCCGCCATCACAGCCCCTCTTATAAGCAGAGGCACAGTCCCATTGACTCCCTTCTTCAGCCTCCTAATGGAAGTGGGTCTCCTGGCCAGGCTTCCAGGATTGAGAGGAGTTCTCCAAAGCCAGAAGGGCTGGAGCCTGCAGGGGGCTCACACAGCCATCTCAGCTGAGAGTCCTCTGCCTGTCTCCTTGCTGCCCTGCCCACTGGCTTACGGCACTATCGCCCCCAAGGCACCCTCCTTACTCCAATAACCAGACCACAGCCAGCCTCACCAGGGGAATTCCTCTGCCCTGAGGTCCTATCCTAGAAATCCACTTTCTGCTCTGGACACTACTACAGCTATTGGGTTGTCGGAAAAGTCATGACGTATTGTTTCTATGTTTTTCGTCGCAAAAATGCGTCATGACTTTTCCGACAACCTAATATTTCTCCGCTAGCTTCTGCGTGCCATTCACTGTCTTCCCCCCACCCCCGCCCCCACAGCACTGCCCAGCAAAAACACCCAAAATAAAATATGACAGCAAACTCACAGCAGCCTCTTCCTCCTTAGACTTCATCTTGACAGCCTCAGCAGGAAATCCTGGGAGTGGCCAGCAGAGGGGGCCAGAGGCCCACAGTTGAGGGAAGTAAGCAGCGAGGAGGGGGTGGTGGGAGGCCACAGAGCCCCGGGGTCTGCCGGGTCTCTCCAGGGGCAGCGTCCCAGAGCAGAGTTGGATTCCGCACCCACTTGAGCCTGGTGAGGGACTGAGAGCTTAAGTACTGATGAGGGTCAACGTGGATCGCGCTGATGGGGCGGTCCCAAATTCAAGAAGGTTTGAGGAGATAAGAAGCGCCCAGTGCTATCTCTGCGGCCCAGTGCCAGGTCCTGCAGCCAAAACACCAGGAGCAGGAGTCCCCACACCCTGGGCTTGCGGAAACCTTACAAACATTTGTGATGGCCAATGACTTGGAGTTTTTGAGGACAGGAGCCTAGCAAAAGCCATTACATAGGTTCCAATCTCAGGGGCCAGCTCTGATGTGGGATCAGGGAATGCTTCTGGCTTTATCATGTAGAAGTGATGATCTCCCTCCCATGGTGCTTGAGTTTTACTTTATTCTTTGGCACTAGGCACTGGCCCTCTTGCATAATGGTTATGTGTAAACAGGTCTTAGGTCTTCCTGTCCCTAGGAAGGCAAGGATCAGATCTCAAATATGTCCAGGCCCTTCACCGTGCCTAGCATAAGACTGACCCGCCCTACATATTTGCGTCTGTAAAATGAGTGAGTGATCCTCTCAGTTAGCTACAACAGAAGACAGTCCCATCTACCGCAGTAGCAACGGAGACAGCCTGGTCTTCTCACACTCAAGACAACCCTCCACGTCCCCTCTTTTCTAGGCTCCACCAAGCTAAGATTTGTAACCTTTCCGTACAAGCAAAAGAGGAGGAGGAGAAAAGGGAGAAGGCAGTGGCAGCAGGAGACCAGGCGTGGGGAGGGGCCGAGCACGCTGAGCCCTGGGGTCTGGCTCCCCAGGATGCTGAGAATCATGATGGCTCAGAAGCACCGGGAAGCAGTTCGTCCAAGGCCACATCGCACCACCAAGATGACCCTGAGGAGAGTCACGCCAACGAGGCATCTGGCCTCTCCCTAATGGGAGGTTCGGCTCCCCTCCAGAGACAACTTACCCATCAGCACAATAACTGAACCTCAGGAAAAAGGGAGGTGGGGCTCAGAGGTGAACCAATAGTCTGCTGAGAGAAAAGGAACAAACAGGAACCAGGGGATGTCTGCCAGGCAAGCCAGCAGGAGAGAGATGCCTTTTCCTCTAGACTCTGTTCTTGTCTCTAAAAGTGAGAAATGTTCCCAAATCTGCTATGGACACAGAGCTTCCTGCTCTGGGGGTGGAGAGAAGGAGCCCAAGGCTTCATGACATGGTGGGAAGGTGATACAAGCCCAGGGGTTGGGTCTCCGCTCCAGACTTGCTAAGGCACCTGGGCCAAGTCACCACAGGCTCTGAGATTCAGTGTCCAAACCAGGAACGGGAGGAGCACGTGAGGAGTGGGGAGCTTGGAAAGCCCAGGCCTGGAGACATGTCGTTCCCTGGGCGCTGGCTCAAGACAGAGGTGTGGAGTCAGAAGCCTGCTGTAAATCCTCGCCCTGCCACTCACTAGCTGTGTGGCCTCGTGCGTGCTTCTTCACAACCACAAGAGGAGGCCGCAGCCTGGAGGAATGAGACCGCGGCATCGGGAGATGGGGAGAACGTGCATGAGCTGAGCCCTGCAGACTCTGCAGCCCAGTCTTGGTTTTCCTGGCTGCAAAATGGTACACATGCGCATTATCTCCCAGGCTGTAGTGAGATTAAATGGGAACACGAGTAAAAATGCCTGACATGTCGTAGGTTTTACTGACATGTAGGCTTCCTCACCACCTGTGTGTGTATACATGCACACGCATACACGCACACCCCATGGTCATTCTAGATGGTACCTGAAGACTTTCCCTGGGACAGAAAAAGCCAGAAAAATGGCTGCCATACGGAGCAAAGTTGAGAAAGTGGCCAGTGCACATGGGAGCATGGGAAGAGCTGCACTGGGAGCTAAAGCCACAAGCTCTAAAAGGACAGCAGCCACAAAGCAGCTATCCTTTTGCAACGAGAAGGTGCTGCTGGCTAAGTGCCACTACGTATCCTTCCTGGTAAGTCCTGGCCATCCCCCGGCTTCTCTGCCACCTGCTCTGTGGCCTGGCAGAGCTGCAGGCCCCATTTCCGCCAAGGCACTGTGGATGCACAGGCTCAGGCAGCTGAGCTGTGGCAGGTGCCTCTGGCCTCATTCCCTCAACTTCTCCAAGTTAGCCTGAGTCCGGGGACGACAGATGGGCTCCTGTCACCCTGGAAGGGGACACTGGAAGGAAGCCCAGGTCCTGTGCACTAGGCCCTCCACTCTGCACATCCAGCAGGTCTCAGCCCGCTCTTTCACTGGGTTCCCCTTAGTTTAGTTTTCTCTTCCTCTTCTCTTAATGTTCACGCCACACCCCTTCTCTCTTTAATATAATACTCTAAATATTAATTTGTTTCGCGTCTCTTCCTTTGCCCTTGCTATTGTTTTTCAGTCCCTCCCCCACCAAATCTTCCGACTTACTTTTTTGTCTTGGAAAAAAAAGAGCACGACCACATTCTGAAGGATGGGAAATCTGAGAAGTCTTAGGCTTTAGGAGCAAAAACTAACACTGAAGAGCTGCTAATTTAGTAGCTTAAAATACAAGGTGAGGCCTTAAACAAAATCTCAGGCACCAAATGTGCCATGAAAATCCAGTTAGGACTCCTCTGTGGAAGGCTGCCTCGCTAATGCTCGCCTCTTGGACTTTGAGGTTTGGGAAGGGGTCAGTATTCTGAAGTCCCTCCCACACACTCACTTTTAGGCCCAGCCAGAAGGTACATTTTCTTAGAAACACATGTGACCAAGGAGCCCTGCCACCCCTTGGGGAAACGCAGGAAGAAGGTTCACATTCTTCAGGATGAACTAGAGCAGTGGTTCTCAACCTTCCTAATGCCGCGACCCCTTAATATAGGTCCTCATGTGGTGGTGACCACCAACCATAAAATTATTTTCGTTGCTACTCTATCACTGTAATTTTGCTACTGTTATGAATCGTAATGTAAATATCTTTTTGTTTTCCGATGGTCTTAGGCGACCCCTGTGAAAGGGTCGTTCGACCACCAAAGGGGTCGCGACCCACAGGTTGAGAACCGCTGAACTAGAGGAACCAGGTGGAAATATTTCCTGGGGGCACAGGGACAAGCCCAGCCTAAGGTGCTGGAGAAGCAGGCAGAAAGGCCACAGCGAGGCAAGCCATAGGGCAACATCACATGCACACACCACGCCACCTTTCAGCTGCTTCCAGGGAGAGAGGGGGCCATCTTGACCACCCAGTGGTCCTTTGCCCGTCTAATGCCAGAGACCCTTCTCTTTAGGGAGTCCTCCTCAGGCACAGTCAAGAACCACGTGCCAGGCAGTGGAGAGAACCACTCACCTAGGTCACTTACGAAAATCAGAAGTGGTGTCAGGTGGGCTTAGAAAAGAGGGAGAATGCCACGCCTTCACAGCCACTCTATTTTCCTGGGGGAGGGGACGTTGGTACAGGTCCAGGAAAAGTGACTGAGAGAAAAAGCTGCATCTCCTTTTTGGGCAATTTTTAGGAAACAGAGCACCCTCCACCCTATCCTATTTGCCAAGAATAATGTAGGATTCCTTTCTAAAAGCAGAGGATTGAAACACAGAATTCTAGGCGCCCTGCTGCCTCAAGGGCTCAGAGCTTACCATGAGCTGAGGTGATCAAACAAGGAATGTACGTGAAAGCACTCTGCAAACTGCAGCATGCTGCTCAACTGAGTGGCGATGCCAGGAAAGCTCAAAGGGACATGTCAATGGGATGACCAGCATGTCCTAGGGGCGTGCCCACGATGCTGCCGAGCCCCTGAGGAGTCATGAGACCCAGATAATATTTGGGTGTGAAGCTGCCTTCTCAGGCAGGGAAGAAACCTTATATAATGAAGTTAATATTACAGAGCACTTGTCTTTCCAGGGCAGGGTTCGCCTTTCCAGCAGCCCCAAGGAGGCCTCCTGGTGACAGTATCACTTTGGATCTAAGTTAGCTTGTGTGTGCTGAATTATTCACTAGTTATGGATACTGGCCCAGCACTGGGGTCCCAGGGGTGGGGTATCTGGAGCAGTGGAAAAGGATGTAGTGAGAACTCCCCAAATCCAGACTTGGGTGAAAGTCAAAGAGGACAAAGGGGCAGGGGGCATGTGAGCCAGCCTCTGGAGGTGGGAACAGGGGCTGGGGCGCCAGGAGCAGTCAGACAAGCTGCTTGCAACATCCCAGCACCTGTCACTGGAGAGAAAAGGGGCGTCAGAGAAGGCTACTATTCCCCGAAACTTCGCTCATGGCCTCCAGCCCCCCATTGCAGGGCAGAGGAGTCCTTGGTTCCTGAGGAGCCTAGAAGGAATGCAACAGGGTGTGTGCACTCATCACTGCTTCTATCTCAGAGTCCTCTGCCCCGAGGGGTATAAACAGAGAAAGCCCAAACTGTGCCTATGAAAAGAAAGAAGAGGCAGAAGCAGGGATCAGGTTCATGAGACTGTATTTCCATTGCCTCATCTGGCACCGGAGGGGACCAGGGTCACATTTCGCATCTCAGGGATGCGCTGGATCGAGGGAGGAATGTGCCCAGTGGCTGGAGAGACCTGTGCCAGCTCCCATGACCCACGCCCACATCACCAGCACCGGCTCCTTGCCGTCTGGAACCAGACGACAGAGCTCCTCCGGCCGCTGACGGTTATCGGCTCTGGCATGGGGGCTGACACCCGAACCTGGAGCACACCTTCCTCTCCGGCAGCGCTGGGGCATGCGTGTCTGAGGCAGCAGAGGCCGAGACTGAGTCTGATGACCCTGAGGGAGAAGGCTGGGGACCTGACTGGCGTCTCCTCCCTGTGTCTGGGCTGGCATCATCTCAGTCCCCAGCGGCTACACAGAGCCATGGGGTCTCCCACAGGGTTTGGGCCTGAGCTCAGAGACAAGTAGGTTGAGAACACACGACATCAGGTCTCAGCGAGGTAACCTGGATGTTATCTAACTTTGCCCCCTGGACCCCAGGGAATTCTGGACTCTCTGAAGCCAGAGCTAATCTGGAGAGCACTGGGAGCTTTCTATCTAGAAAGAAAGTCATAATGTCAGTGGGGAAAAGATAAATAAAGGCTAATTCTGGAGGCCAGATGCCTGCTCAGGCAACCAACTGAGCCCACGATCCTGTTCTAAAAGCCAAGAGAAAGCTGCTGCTTATGTCCTCTGGCGTCAGAGCTTTAGGTCAGGGGCAAAGTCCTTATTTTTTGACCCCTCTCCTGATTGGACAACACCCCTAAAAGGGAAGAAGCTTCACCTGAAACTGCAGAATTCAAATCAGACTAAAGGTAGGCCTTCTTTTTAATTAAAGGCCAGTTGACATACACATATTAGTCTCAGATGTATAACATAGTGGTTCAACATTTATATACTTACAAAGTCATCATCACAGTAAGTGCAGTAACCATCAATTGCCATACAAAGTTATTACAATATTATTGACTGTATTCTCTGTGCTGTATATTGCTCGACTTGCGAGGCTCCCTAAGATAGACTGCTGTGGTGGGGCCTGAAGGCTCCTGGAAAATAGGGGTTTTTAATCGCTGGAACAGGAAGCAAGGGTTCATGGCAAATCACAGAGCTGCCTCGGCCTGGCAAACAGCTGGCATCACGGGCACAACCTCTGCAGGCTCTTCTGAGGCCGCTGGGCTAGCTGCCTCTGACTCTCGTTCTGCCTAAGGAGCCTTTCAATGCAGAGGAAGAGAGAAGGGAAGGGGGGATGAGATCGGGTGGAGGAGGGGAACAGAAGGCAGCTATCCTGCCCAGCAACTGGGTGCGAGTTCAGGCTGGGCCAGACGCCGAGCACGTACACGAGTGACTATGCACAGGAGTATCACCACCCAGCTCTGAAGGTGGATGCATCTGCGTGGACAGGCCGAGGGACCCAGCTGGACCCTAGAGCGCTGTCCCTTAGGCCTCCCGTGTAACCTGGTCTACAAGCTCAGACACATCAGCAGGCCTCACAGATGGACAGCCTGGCCTCCCCCAGCTGCCACGGGGACATGTTTGAAAACCTCTCAGCAGAGCTGGCCCCACCCACCTCTAAACCAGCAGGCTCCCAGACATAAATAAGCCAGGGTCCCTGGTGCCTGCCAAAATCTGTCTTCTTGGCAAGAGCCTAGGGTTAAGGGCGGCCCCTCACTTGCCATCTCCTTGAAGTAAACAGGGGTGCTTATTTACGCCAGGGCAGAGGAGAAATCTTGTTGCTGGATAAATCTGGTGGAGCAGTGTATGCGGGACAGGCTGTCCAAAGTCTGCTCTGGTTTAGGTGATGAGCTGAACACCACTGGTTTCCCCATCTGGGGCCTGGAGATAACACCCGCCATGAGGCCACAAGGAAGCATCCAGTCATGACGTCATCTCTCCACCCTCTCCTCCTTGCCCCACTGCACCTGGTCCTCTCCCCCATCCTGCCTGCCCTCAAAGCCAGGGCGGCAGGCTGGCCTGTCAGTACAAGTCCTCCTGCCACTGAGCCCCTCCATGCTGATCTCCTAAGGTTGTCCAGATGCCCTCTGCGGGCTCCCGGCTCCCACCCCATGCTGCTCCTTGTCCTCAGAGGGGACCAACCACACTGCACAGAAGGGGAAAGGGGCAGCTAGGGCGAGGTCAGGGGCCAGCCCGGTAGGGCTGGCTGTAAACCCAGCACTCCTGTGCTACCCCTCTCCGCAGACCTGCCAGCTGGGTGCACCCTGCACAGTCCAGAAGGGGCAAGAGGCATGTGGTGACAGTTGGGAAGCGGTTTTGAACAAGGCTGACAGGGAAGCAACGACGAAGCCAGACATGGCAGGAATGGGAGAAGAGGAATACAAGCCTCTGACCCGTTAATTCGCTCCCTAAAAGTCTGGGAGCAGGGTGTAAGGGCAGGACAGACACAAGAGTTCCTCAGTTTTCCTGAGAGCACCCATTTTCTAGGAACTGCTGCTCAGCAAAGCAAACAATAAATAAATAAAGGGTGGGGACACATTTGTTGAGGAACCCGGCAGCCCAAGTCCACTGCCACTGCACATATGACCAGTGGCTCCTGCTGCAGGCTCCAGAGCCCAGGTTTCCCGGAGGTTAAGTCCATACACCAATGGAGAACCCAGACGTCATGTCATCTGCCTTCTCTATTCACCTGCCAATGCTCCAGTGTACCAACAAATGATGACAATTTTTTCCATTTTATAGATATAAGACGGAGTAGCTGTTACCTTGCACAGTGTCACACAAGTAACAGAAAGCAGAATGGCGAGGCTGAGACGACAACTTGTTTTTGTTTTAAAGGGAACTCATTTAAGACACAACCTTGAAGGTAACTAACTGGGTCTGGAGGGAACAAATGAATTCCAGATTACATCACCAAGGCTGAGCTGCTGCTGGACTGTGGGCCCCTATTTGTCCCTGGGTTGCAACCCTACTCTCCTCAGGGCTCCAAGTCCCCTGCTTTCTTAGGATGGGGGTGGGGTGAGCCTCTCCAGGACAGCTGAGGAACTTTAGCTGCCTCCAGGGTGTTTCGGTAACTCAACCCCTGACAGGGCCCTCTCTGGTCCGAAAGCCAGCTGGTGCATTCTAAACAATGGCAAGGGGTGTGGGTAGTGGGGGAGGCTTATGAATTAAAAATAGATGCTAGTAGTCACCAGGGAGCTTGCAGAGAGCATGTGGGGCTGTGTTTACTAGAGAGAGAAGAATACTTTCTATTCATGCCAGAGACCAGGGTGGAACCACCACAGCTTCTCACACCAACCAATGGCCTCTGGGTCTGGGGGAGTCAGCTGACAGAGCAGGGTTTACTGATGGCTAGAAGACCCCTTTCCTGGGACACAGAAGTATCCCCTCTCCTTAGGACCCCCCAGGGCGACGCCTATCCTTGGGGGAACAGCTCCAGTTCAGGAAAGCTATATGACTGAAGGAGAAATGGCAAACAAGAGACCAAATCACCCTCCTTGGGCTGAGGCAAACCTGCTCCCTGTGGATCTTGCATAAAACGGTCCCTAATGGTTTTGGTGACTTCAGATCTCAGTTTGATCTTGAGGACATGCTAGAAACATGGGATCTCGTCTCTTCTCTGCCATGAACTAGCTGGGTGGCTGGGTGCCCTCAGGCAAGAAGCCTCCATTCCTCTAGGTCTCAGTCTATCCAACTGTAAAATGGAGATCATAACACCTGCTCTGATACCTTCACAGGGATGTTATTGAGATTCATTAGGCAGTACACATGACAGCATTGGAAAGCTAAAAGTTCTAAATAAGGATAGAAAGCAGTCATTGAAACAACCATTTGCCCCATCACCACCCTGAACCTAGAGAACCATCCCCCAATCAGCTTACCAAAGAGTCTCCCAGCCTGGTCCTGAATGGCAGCAAGAAAAAAACCTGCCTGCCGTCCAGATATCTCGGGGGCAGCGTGAAGATCAAGCACGAGCCCCATGGAGAAGTCTCGGGAGGAGCTCCCCAGCTGATGTGCCTGTCCCCGCGCTCCTCAGCCCCTGCGTTCCCAGTCAGCAAACGTCTACAACCCTTTCCAGCTTCCCACGGTGCCCAGTGCCCACTCACTCTATATACTCAGGCAGCAGAGACTCCAAGGTTCATGGTCTCCCTCCTTGTAAAGTAGCTGTAGCACCAGAGACCCTCACTTGACAGGATTGCTCTAATTTGATTTTTAAAATGTACTCAGACTCAGCAGCAAGAGGTGGGCTTGGCTGCTGCTGCAGACACTGCACTTGGGGTGAAAGTTTTGCTGGGCCCCTCGGGGTCTCTACTCCATAAGGCCACATTACCCTTCTGGTGATACATCCAGATCTCCCTCTTGGAAAAGACTCTTTCGCAGTTGAAACTATGCTTTCAAATGGTCCAGTGCCATCATTTTAAATCGATCTATCTACACACTGACAACTCCCAAACATATGCCTCCAGCCTGGATCTCTCCCCGACTCCAGATTCATTCATCTGACTGCTTACTTGGCATTTCCACGTGGATGTTTAACAGCCATCTGAAATGTAACATGTCCAAAACCTGCTCTGATTTCTACCCCCAAAGCCCTTGCCAAATAATTGTTCCATTTGCCCCAACTCAGTTAATGGCAATTTCTTCTTTCCAGCTGCCAGGCCAGAAACCTGTGTGCCATCTTTGCCTGCTCCTCATCAAGCCCCACATCTGTCAGAAATGGATGTAGCTCAATCTATGAAGCAAATCCAGAATTCAGCCGCTTCCCCTCGCCTCCACCACTCCCACCCTGCTGCAAGCCACCATCATCTCACCCCTGGCGTATTCCCACAGCTTCCTGGCTGAGCTCCATGCTCACGCCCTAGCTCACAGCCGATTCTCCATGCAGCAGCAGCCAGAGTGATCTTCTTAAAAGGTGTCACTCATCTGTATAAAACCTTCTAAGTCAAAAGCCCTTTTCCTGGCCTACTAGGCTTTATGTAATCTGCAACGCTTCCAGCCCATCTTTTAAAAATGAACAAAAACCAAACTGCCCCGACCCATTATTGCTATCCTTTCTCCTCCCCAGACAAGCTACACATGCTGCCTCCCCTCCCACCATCTCCTCAATGCACTGAAACTGGCTTCTTGCTGGTTACAAGTGGCGCCCCCCCAAACACACTTGATATTGCCTATGTACATTTCCAAATCCTGATCTGACTGTCCCCGCTGAAGCATTTCACTCCATTGCATACTTCCTCCTCCATCAAACTCCTTTCTGCTTTCGCTTTGGTGTCCTCTCTCTCTCCAGGTTTACTCCTACATATGCGGCTGCTCTGTCCCTTATATGCCAGATCTGTCCTTGGCCTCCTTCTCACTTGATGCATGCCCTTCTGGGGTCTCATCCATACCCATGACTTCAAGCTTGGCGTGACTCCCAGGGCACTAGCCCCAGCCCAGACATCACCCCATGAACCCCGCTGCCAGATGGGGCTCTGTAGTTGGACGGCTCCAAACCTGAACTCATCACTTTCCTCCCAAACATGCTCCCATGTTTTCCCAGCTAGAGAATGCCCTGCCCCTAAACCCTGGAATCATCCTCTACTCCTTCCCTTCCTTTGCCTTCCATATCCACATCTCACCTTGTACTACTGGTTCTACCTGCCAAGGGTCTTCTGAATCTGTCTCCTTTCCATCCTTGCTGCTGCAGCCGAGACTCCTACAGTGGCTCCTCAAATGCTTTCCTTGACTCCACTCCTATTCCCTTTCCCAATTTATGCGTATTGTCTACACTGAGACCCAGGGGGACCTCGTCCTAGCGAACACTCTTTGATAGCTTCACAATATCGCCCAACTCAACATGGCAAGGCCTTATGTGATCCAGCCTCAGTCTAACTGTCAGTTCCGAAAACTGCTTGACACCCCAACCACAGTGAACTCCTAGTAGCCCCCAGCACCAGCTTACTTGCTTTTGTACATGCTACACCCTTCCTCCACTTGCACCTCCTCCCAGTTCTTCCCTGGCTCAATCACCCCTCTCCCCTGAAGCTCCCACAGCCTCTATCACAGCCTTATCACCCTATGCTATCCACTCATCCATCCATACCAGCTCAGCTCCTCAGGCCCAGAGAACCACCCTCCCCTCCCCCCAGTAGATCCAGGTCCAAAGCACCTCCCTAGCAGATGGTGCTTGCCTCTGAGTAGCCCCCCGACCTGGAAGGCCCTCATCTTGCCCCGCCTCACCTTGTCCCCGATGCCCTCGGCCTCCTCGGCCAGGAGGTACACGTTGCTACCATCGGCCAGCAGCAGGGCCGTGTCGGTGGTGGAAGAGGAGCGGGGCCGACACTGGTGCTGGTGCAAGATGGCGGCCAGGCTGCTGTCCTGGGGGGCCTTGCGCAGCAGGTGGGGGCTGCCGCGCTGGGGCTCCAGGGAGCTGCTCTTGGTGCGCCGGCTGCTGCCCCCACTGCTGCTGTGCAGGCTGGCACCCCGCTTGATGGAGGGCCGGGAGCGGATCTGCTGCAGCACGCGGTTGAAGGCGGTGGGCCGGGCAGGCAGATCGTGCAGGGACATGGCGTAGGAGACACGGTGCATTTCAGGGGAACGCTCCTTCTCGTCTGGGGAGTCATGGTCGGACACACCCTGCTGCTGCTGCTGTTGCTGCTGCTGTTGCTGCTGCTGCTGCTGCTGCTGGGAATCCTGAGACGCCTGGTGCTCCCTCTCCCGCGACCGGCGCCGGCTGTGGAACAGGTGCTTCAGGCCGTGGCCGAACATGGAGCCCTCTGAGAGCTGCTGGATTTTCTTAAGGGGGAGACACGAAGAACCCTATGAGTGGAAAACTCCCGAATGCCCAGTTGGTGGGGATAGATGTGAGGAGTCTGTTCTTGGGAGATCAGTGTAGGTATCACAGTTGTCTGAATCTGAAAGATCCCTATAAATGGCTGGTCACACCTAAAAGGTCACACTTTGCCGAAAGGTGGCAACCCAGACCCACTCCTTTCATTCCAAAAAAATGCACCCCGGTGATGCCCCATAGGACACTCTCAATCCATACATGGGTTCAGGGTGACTGGTCACGAGAGCCTTGTGGCTAGTCTGGGGCTCACTTGGCTCCTGAGGTTGTAGCCTCCGGACTAATTTTCCCCCTGTCCCTAGTCCCTCCCTCCTTATAAGGCAGGTCCTCCTTCGAGCTGCACTGGCTTTTCTAGACTACCAGTCATTCATTTCCAAAGAGACCTCATTGTGACACTCTGGAAACATCAGGGTCATACACTCAGGCTATACTGTTGTAGCAGACACTGCTAATTGCCTACCCAATATCTTTTCCCCTTTCTTTCTTAACAACCAAACTGCCTGGCCTTAATGCACCTTGCTAAAAATTCTTGCTTCATCCAACTCCTTTGCAGCTAGGAGTGGTCACGTGACACAGTTTGGGCCAAAGAAAAGCAAGGTTAAGAATTTGTAGGAAGACTTTTGCTTTCCTGATAAAGGTCCTGGCCCTTCCTACTTCTTCCTGTCTGGAATGTGGAGGTAATGCCTGGAGATGCAACAGCCATCTTACCACAAGATGACTGGCATAACGATGAAGGCCTAAACACACACACACACACTCACACACACACGCACACGCGCGCGCGCACAGTAGAGCCCCAAGGGACAGGCCTGGGAAATTGATGGCCCTACAGAGCCACCAATCCAGTTGTGAATGCCTATCTTGGGATTCTTGCTGCATGAAATCAATATAGCTTCGTCTATGCAACTGTAGTACAATTTTCTGCTTTTTGGAGCCAATCTCATTGCTGACATAGTTGGCAATAAAATGAACTTCACTGGGGCTTCCAGGTCAATAAACACATCCAGAGGCCGGGGGGGGGGGGGGACACTGCAGTTCCTTTGGGACGGAAGCACCTGCACTTGGGACCCCTCCAGACCCCACCCTATGCACCTCTTCATCTGGCTGTTCATCTGTATCCTTTATAAAAAATTGGTAAATGTAATAAATAAATAAATAAACTTCACTTCTGTGGGCATGCCTTTAGTACAGTCAGTCATGTGGCCACTTCTTGAGCATACACATCAGAACCAGCTGTCCAAATGAGTGCCTTTGCCCTCAGACGGGAACAAACCAAGGAGGCCCTGGCCCCAGGCTGCCCTGTTAACTCTGCTGCTGAGATGGCCCACCTGCTCCCCAGGCAGGGCTGCTCAGACAGAGGCAGCTGGGCCACCCAGCCAGGGCGAGACAACGTGTGGTGTAATACCAGACAGCTGCTTCTGGCGGGGAGCTGACTTATCTGAGCAGGCCGAGCCCTCGGCCGAGCTTCGGAGCCAATGGGAGGAGGGCTGGCACTTGGAGTACCAGCTGAGAACCCACACTCTGAACTCCTAAACAGGAACTCAGAACCCAGCCACTTGGGGCTCCATGAGCCACAGCGGGGCTTCATCTGTGAGGAACAGCTCCTAATAGCATGAGGCGGCCTACATCATTTAAAAAAAAAAAAAACATTCCAAAGAATTATACTTAACTAGATTTTCTTTTTTTCTAGAAACAAAACTTACACAGCAGAAAACTTAAACCATGTAGAAACCAAGAAAACACCATCTTTAGATCTTCTTAGCTGATCCCACTGTTACTTTATACTTGTTTGTGTTGTTTGTGGAGACTGCTGCACTTAAGTCTGGATGTCAAGGATTTTCATATTTCACCTCACTTGAGTCTCCCCACAATCCTCAAAGCGGGCGGGGCCCTTGTATCACCCATTTTACAGACCAGATAAGTTATATCATCACAACTCACCGTGAACTGTTTATCGTTGTCAACGTGCTTTTTCTCCTATATCATCTCACTTGATAGTTAGTTTCCAGAAACTAACAAAAGCAACAGCAGTAACAATTCCATTTTTAGATGAGGAAATTAAGGCTACCACCCTTCCTTCTCAAGAATTTAATTCTCGGGCAGCCCTAGGGACATTAGGCTACACGGTGCCAGCTTTTCCCCCAAGAGCCACCAACACCTCAGGGCTTGCCTGAGGCAAGACCACCTGAGTCTACTCTGGGTAGAACCAAGACATCCAAGGCAGACCAAACTGGGGGGCACACTCCGCCATGGACTGGCAAGGGCCAGATTCGAGGCATCAGACCAGAGAGGAGCCAAGATACCTCTCTCCTCCTCAGGCCAAAGCTGGTACCAGACCTCCCTCCAGGCATTGTGGATGGGGCCAGCTGGCTCTGGCATTGGTCCAGCTGCTTCTGCCAAACGGTCACATTACGTATTACAAACTATCTTGCTAGCATTCTATTCCAGGTCTCTTTCTCCTCTCCCCGTCACTCCTAAACTAGCTTCACCAACACTGAGGCCACTCTCCTATATTCACTCAGGTAAAGAGTTCCCTTCAACAGACCTCATCAGTGGTCCTAGAGCCCTGAGGCATTTCCTCTCCTTCAGCCCCAGGAAAAGGGGAGAGGTGCTGTGGACAGCAGCCACCACTGTTTGTCATAGTGCCATGTATCCTAAAATCCTTGGGTAATTTATTTTTAATATTATACAACAACATTTTTCTAAGTGCTTTCCAATTTATGCTGTCATTCCAGCCTAACGCTAGCCTACCCTCAGGAAGTCGGGTGTGACAGATACAGTAGCAGTGTTTCCATTTTGCAGATGAAGGAACTGAGGCCAGCATAGTTAATTGGCTCATCCAAGTCACACAGACGAACCTCCAGCTTCTAGTCTAATTGACCTTTACTGGCTCACACACCGATTCCAACAGTACAGTAGATACGGTATTTACCTGTGTCCCAGGACAGTATCAAAGGCAGCATCAAAACAAAACAGAAATGCCTGGGCTGAGGGAGTTCAGTCCCCTGAACTGTAGTGATGGATCTGCTCATGTCACATGTAGGACCTGGGCAAGACCTTTAGCCGCGGTGGCCTTGATGTCCCATCTCCCTCCATTCTGCAGGTGAAGGAAAGCAGGACCTCTGCCCAGCAGCACTGAGGAGTCTGCTCAAGTCTGTGGTAGGCACGAAGGAAAGAATAATGGGGAGATGGTGCTCCAAACGCAAGGGGTTTTCCTCCCTTACAAGGTGCAAGGCAAGAAAACAGGGTGACATGGGTTGGGCTCCTTCTGCATGTGGGTGTCAGGGAGGAGATGGTTAAGGAGTTTTCACATAGCATGGTAAGTGTTTAAAGAAAAAAAAATAAAAAAACAACTCAGCACATCCACATAGCCAGCCACAAGTTTTGGAAATGAGGAAAACCATGGTGACTAGCTTGAGGGAACTTAGCCACCAACGCAGCAGAAAGCACCACCTGCTCTGACTAACAGGTTCCAGCTACTAAATGTCACTTGCTTTTCCACACTGACTTTTGCTTTTCCCCAGCTGCTAGAAACCATTTTGGTGGCCAAATGAAGCCATGTATTCAGAAAAGAGAGCTGAGATGTTTCGGAGTTAGAGGTTGGACACAAACAAAGCTCTCCTGGTTCAAAAGAACGAGCAAGGGCTGCCCCCCAGAACTGCCCAGAGGCCAGATGTGGGCCAGAAGAGAGTTTCCAGCGTCAGGTGTCCAGACATGGGGCGGTCAATGAGAGAAGGCTGCTGTCTCCTCCCCTGGTACTAGCTCTAAGGGCAGGAAGGACTCCGTCTTCTTTGGGGGCCATCATCCTCTCAGGAAGAAAGGGTGGACTCGATGTTTTCTGAAAGATCCTTCCTGAGAAGGCCGAACAGTGAGGCTTCGTCCGTTTTCCTCCCTAGCTGTGGGTCCCCCAAAGAGGAAGTTTGCTCTGAAATGTGTAAACACAGCTGCATGAGGCCAAAAGTGAAATGCTTCAGGGTACAGAGTCCTTGCCACCACCTGATTAAAAATAGCCAATGTGGCTCCTAATTCCGACAGGTCCCTTAGGAATCTGGGAATCTTAACAACTCCCAGAAAAGCTGAAAGGATCTTAAAAAGTCACACTAACCTACAGCTAATTATCCTAGCTGGCACCTGACTGCTTGTCCCTTCCTCCCACCTGGGCTTGAAACTCCCTCTGCCCCTCCCTCAACGGTTTGGCTGTGAGGGTTCAGTGGGGTGACTGGGTCACCGTGAGCCTGAGCTTTAGCAAGCCTAGGTCGCCAACGTTCCTCTATTTATAGGGTCTCTATGGAAACAGGGCCAGCATTAGAGAGCGAATCGCTGTAAAAACCCACAGAGTCCTACTCTTGGGATACAAAGTAGATTGCGGAAGTCTCTAACTGCCCTTCAGAAGCTTTGGTTGGGGAGCTTGGGGTTAGTGCAGGACAGCAACCATCACCCCAGGTTTGGCACTGAGGGCCACAGGAAGAGTGAACAGCTGCTCAGGCCTGTTTGGGGTTTCTATTAGAAACACAGTGATAAAGAATTTTTTTATCCAGCATAAAAAAAAATCATTTCTTCTCCAGCATAACAGCTGACCTCAAACCAGGGGCAAATTGTTTCCCCATTCCCAATTTTATTTTAATTCCTCGTTTCTTGACTCGCTTACAGAACTCTGGCTGGAGCCAATGCAAATCGGGACAGGTGACCTCATCTACCAGGTCTTTGGGCAGAACAGACTCAACAAACGCCAACATAGAAGATGGTGATTCAAGTTACCTGCATGGTGCCCTCTCTCTGCTTCCCCCTCCATAGAGCCCTCTCTGACCATCCCAGTCTGTAGTGAGTTCACACCCTGCTCTGAACTCCAGAGAGCTCATTATCTGCAATTAATCGTGCACTGCCTCGTGACATGGCTTCTCGTGCTCTCTCAAACTGTCATTCAACTTTTTACCAGCCTATAGACAGAATCCTCAATGAGAATCTGAGTGAATAGAGGGCAGGGCATATATATATATATATATATATCTGTATCACCGATATCTTTGTGTCCTTAATATTAATATTACCTAGCAGAGACCTCAACACAAACATGGAGATTGCTACTTAATTATGCCTATTTATTTCCTGAGTGGAAACTATCCAAGTCTATAAAAGTCTACAAAACCATCTTTAAAAGATGATTTAATCCTTAGACAACTGCTTTTCCAAAGATTTTAAATGCTCAGTCAAGCAGCTTTTTCTTCTGTATAACCCAGGCCCCTCCTGCGTCATTTTAAACCCTCATCTCAGTCTATCGTCCTAGTAACTGCCAAGATTGAGCTGGCTTGGAGGAAGACGAACACAGACCCAGGAGTCTAAATGTGTTTACTGTATCCACACATGGCTTAGCCAGGGCTCATGTACTTACAACGAGCTTTGTTTTCCAGGCTGGACATCACTCAGTTAACTTGGCTGGAATAAGAAAGCCTTTAACCGCTTGGTTTGAAAAGTCAAATATTGTTTTTCTCATGCCATCACAAAATATATCTGCTATGCCTCAACAGCTTTGTTCTAACTTCTTAACATGGAGAGAGGCTTAAGTGTTTGGCTGATAAAGGTGGACCATGTCCAGTCAGCCTCGTTGTAAGAATGACCCTCCTAGTCTATGCCATTTCTTAGAGAAGAGGTGAAAATAGATGAGTTTTGAGTTAGCCTCCACTGAGAAGCCAGCTAAGCTTTTTCCCAGCCTGATACCCACACTTTTAAACTTCAACCCCAAACTCAGGTCCTACCAGATGTTTCAATACCTTGTTGAGGGAGAGATTCTTGTTAATGGGATTAGCAGTTAAAACACAATTAGACAAAAAAACCACAATTAGATACACAAAGAGGACATTCTGTAAATGCTGAGTCTGTAGGACAGTTCCTGCTAGAACTAGGCAGCTGGGAATTCATCTAGAACCCAGTGTGTGGCAGGAGAACAGAGAGCGTCCTTTGCCACATGCTTTCCCGTCGGTCACCAGTTCCTCCCGAGCCCACCACGCCCAAGGCTTCTCTGAATATTACTGAAGGCAGAGGGGTGAGAGTGGGCAATCCCAGGCCTCAGGACTCCTGCCCGCCACATGTTAGGTGCAGGTGGGATAAAAACAGGTGACCTCAGCATTCTCACATCCTCCACTGTCCCTGACTATTTACAGGGCTGGGAGAACCATGACCATCCCAGTCAAAAAGGACACTAGCCCTACCAAGAACCTGGCACTTGCCATTTCACTTCCCCCATTTGGAAAGCCCCACTCCTCTTGTTTAGTCATTAACGTTCTACCCTTTCTTTAATATCTTGCTCTATGTCCACCTCTCTCAAGACATCTTTCTGATGAACCCCATGTGCTTCTGATTCCATCGCATGATGCTTTAAGTACCCTTAAACTCATGTGTCCTTCAGTGGATTACCTTCTTGCAAGTATTTCATCATGTTTGACTGGGAGCTCACCTGGAGGCGAAGGCAGTGCCTGTTGCCAGAGCTAATTTTGCATTTCCTTGTTCTTAGGTCTACCTCAGTACTGCCTCACCTGATGAAACCTGTCCCGGGGTCCAGCTCCCACCCGAGTGCAGAAATCTTCAAGCCTGAACATATCACTTCTAAAGTAGAACCAGGAGCCTCACAGTGCAACCAGGCCACGTAGAGCCACTCTACCATCAGAGCCTCCCCTCGAGCCCCAGAGCACACATACTCCATCCCATTCACATTCCTACGAATAGCTTGTCTTCTCCACTGAAAAAGTGGAGAAACTGAGACTCATAAATTTTATCAAAACCCTGGGCCTTTAAAAAAAAAAAAAGTAAAACAAACAAAAGAAGTGAAAAACAGGCAGGGGCTTCTTGGGAATGCTAATGTTCTCTTTCCTGACTTGGGTAGGAGGGAGATGAGGCATCTGTTTTGCTACAGTTATTTAAAGTGGACATACCTTTTCAGATACTTTTATATGCATGTCATATTACAGTTTAAAACAGTGCCTTTCCCACTGAAGGTGTTCAGTGCCTGTTGGCCCACGATCCTTCCTTCTCCAGCGGGCTCTCTACAGGAGTGCTGAAGGTACACGGGCCATTCCTGGCGGGGGGTGGGGTGGGG
>NW_017731484.1:2606519-2619632 GCF_001890085.2 Hipposideros armiger | reverse complement strand
GGGCTGAAGCACCTGTGCTCACCAGTAAAGGCTGTGTGCCAGCAAGGAGAATCATATACTGTAGGTTTCAGTTGTGACTGTCCTTCAGCTATTTGGCTCCTAATTGCTTTTCCTGATCTTCCTAAGCCGGCGTACGGTGGGAATGGAAGAACACCAACCAGAACCCTAGTGAGTCTTGAGTTAAAAGCACATTAAACCAGGACTGGAATAGTGGAATTCTGAGCTCCACCCCCACCCCCACCTTTTTCTTGCAGGAAAAATAGGAATCCTGCTTAGAAATCCCTGGGGAAATCATTCGCAGGAGCTTTTGTGAGGGGAAAGAGAGCCTCGGGGGAAGTCCGGGGGAAGGCATCTGGCCAGCACATCCAGACCCTTCCTTTCAGGAAAGGCTCAACTCCTCCAGTTGCACCAGAAGTGGGTGGGGAGGGGTGGAAGTGGGGAGAGAGGTGGTGAGGTCAGGGGTTTCTTCCCCAGCCTTCTGGCTTCTAAAACAAATCAGGACAGAGCCAGCTGAACTTATGCTGAGCCACTCATCTCAGGCCTCAGCAACATCTACAACATGCTGCATTGTTAACAGGAATGCGTGCTCCGTGTCCCTTTCTGCAGTTTTCCCCTGAGCAACTCCCCACTCCCATTCTCACTGGAGCCGGCTGGGTTTTCTTGCTGGAGAATTCCAGTGTGCTTTTGGTCGGGCCATACTCGCTGTGACCAGAATCCCGGCATACCCTCCCATGTAGCAGGGAATCCAGCAGCAGCAAAGGACTGGATAATGAGGACACATGAATCGAGACATGAACTCAAGTGGTTAACGAGGGACTGGGGACGTGACTCTAGGTTATTGGGCTTCTGTTGCAGGAGCGTCTAATGAGGTCTCCTCAAAAGGTCACGTCAAGTGTGAGGAGCAGCTGAGAAGGCCCCCAATGTAGCTCATAAGCCTCCTATGGGGCATTTTCAGGCCCTCCCCACCCCATAATCACAGACCCCAGGCTACAGCAGCAGAAATTTACAGTGCATAGTGAGGTGCTCCATGACACGGAAGGACCCTTGGAAAGAGACCATAGGAGCTCCTGACACCTCTGGCTGCCACCGGTGAGGGCATCATTCAGATCTCTTTGGCAAAGACTAAAATTCTCTCCTCTCCCAGCAACCAACCTCAATGGAGGTGCTTCAGACAAAGCCTCTTATTTTCTTGTTCTTTTGTCAAGATGATTTCCTCCAAAGCATTTAATCCATGACAATGCCCAGAGCTGTTAGAAGAAAATAAAAGCAGAACTAAGGGACCAAAAGTTCCTATCTCTAAAGTTTAAAATGAAAACAAAAGCAAGCCAGAACTGCTGGTCCACCCTAGGCCAAACACAGTGTGGGGTGGGGAGGTGTTAAAAATTAAATTTGCTTCTTTCTGGCACAACCATCAAATCTAAAACAGGGGTGACAGTTTCTGCCCAGTTCTAGAGCCAATGATTGCATTTTTCCACCATTGGAAAACTGTGCCAAGCATTGGAAAACAACTTTTCCAGCATTAGAAAACAAGTTTGGACATACTTCAATATTCCTAGTCCCTTCCCCCAGAAAAAGGCTCAGAAAAGTTGAGTGATTTGCCTGTGATCACACAGCAAATCAAGTTGCGATCGCCCCCGAGTTCATGTCTTGTTCTGAAGTCCCTACCCTGTAAACATGTGAGAAAGCTGACAGAGCTAGATGGGGGAAAAGGCCCCGCCTGTCTCCCTGTGCTTCCACTGAGCAGGCAGCAGCTCTGTTTTCTCCATTTTGCTGCCATCCTGGGTCAACGTAGCTGGGCTCGACCTTGGTGGTATGTTTTCTCGGGGGTGGGGGGAACGACTCCTTTTCTCACGCCTGCTCTTAATTCTGGTTCAGGGAAGTTCAGCATTTAATATCAAGTGTGGAGTTGTTGCTGTATCTGCCGCAACCAGAATGAAGGTGTCACCAGAAAAAGCGAGAGGTATGATATAGGGTGGAAGGGAATGGCTTCTTTAAGCCGCTTTATCTACAGAGACGGACACTGCGGCCCCCACACCACAACCAGCCCACCTTCCCTCATGAAGGCAACAGACCCAGGAAAATGAATGGAGCTGGCAGTTTCCTAGAGTTTTCACAAAAGCTAGAGCGTGAAGAGTTTCCAAGGCTGCCCCTCATGGACTCAGGGCGAGGGTCCCATCTGGTCAGGGAATCAGGGTTTGCTGGCCAGACTCAACTGAATCGACCCAGAATGAAGCTGAAGTCTGCAGCAGAAGGCTAGCCCCTACCCACATCAGCATTAAGGACATCCTTGTCCCTTTACCATCTCATTTAAAATAGGACCCACACCTTCTGTGCACACAGGGTGGGCTCAGGGGTGACAGCGGGGCAAAGCTCCTTATTACAGCCTAGCCAGCAGAGCTCATCTTTAGACAAAAGGCTAGCCCCAAACCTCTGAAAGGGGCAGCAGCAGAACCAGAGGTGGCATTCGAATAACTACTACAATTTTTTAAAGTACACACAAAGAGTTAACTATCCCCCTTCTCACCCCTCCCCAAGGAACACAAACAGGTAACACACAGGTAAGGGCACACTCACCTGCGCTCTGACTTCCTGACTCTGAGACGCTCAGGCCAAATGAGGAATGTCATTGGCTTATTCTGATGAGCTCCTTAGTGGCTGCTGCTATAGGATACAGGCTTTATTCAACATAACAGAGTCCTTTGCTCCCCTAGCAAGACCTTGCACCCCCTCTGGAGAAAATCTCTCCGAGGCATCAATTTCCAGGGTGTCTAAGTTCCTTCCGCCGGCTGACATCATGTCGCTCAAGCCGGTGGTGAGCTAGCTTGAGAAGCCTGAGCCTGCAGTCCCTGTGGCAGCTCCAGCAAAAGGTGCATTATTTATCCCAGCTGCTGTTTTAATTAATATAGAGACATATTCAATACAGCTCGATAATAGTCTCGGCAACCTCAGGCCAGGAAATAAACAACTCCCAGCTGCATGTGATAGGCTCTTTCGGGCTTCTCCTTCTAACTGCCGGCTCAGCATGTGTGCAACTTGAACCGAGGCCCCAAACCAGCCCGAGCACCAATCGGCCACCTGTCAGTTCTCCACCCTGGGGGTTGGCTCTGCAGGCAGGCAGGGATCTCCAAGCACTAGCTTAACCTCTGGCTCCACCTAACGGCAAGAAACCCACACTCCCCTTGCACAGATGGACAAACTGAGCTTCATCCAGGAAGGTCCCAAAATGAGGAAACTAAATCAGCAAAGGAAAACTAATGGTCCTCTGCTTGGCCTTCCACGCTGTCATTTTCTTCTCCTACCAGCCTACAGGAGGAAAAGTGATGTCAATTTTTTAGTTAGCGTCTCGGATTTCTCCAGCCCTTTGTCTGGGAATAGCACTTCACACACATCGTTCAAACAGTCTCAGAGATGGGTGAGTCACTAGAATGTCTGCTGAATAAAGAGGAATAAACAGAGGCCTGAAATGGAGCTGAACGACAGAGGCACAAATGGTACCTGACGTCCAGCCCAGGGTTCGGGCCCAACATCCTCTCTGACCTTTGCCTTGGCTTCCCCATCACTTGTATCCTGTGAAAGCACTTCTGCGTGGGGCGGGAAAAGCTAAGTCACCGGGTGGGCTGGCCAGGGGAGGGTCTGCGCTCACCTTTAAATCCGGAGGCTTGTTTCGGGGACCCGGGTTTGGCGCCACGGCGGCGCCCGTGTCCGAAGTTGGCCCGCTAGCCGAGTTAGCACCCGTGGCCTCCCCAGGCCGGAGGTCCGCGCCCGGCAGGTGGCAAACGGCATCTTCCAGCCCAGCTCCATCCTGCTCGCCTTGCTGTTGCTGCAGCTCATCCGATTTGCACCTCTTCATGGTGTATGTGGGTCGGCCAGGGGAATCTGTCCTTCTAAGGAGGAGACCGCACCCCCTTACACTCAGAAACGAGGCCCGGGGTCTGAGTGATTAACGAGGAAAGGAGTCGGCGGATGACAATCTCTTGAATTAAAAAATAAATCTTTTTAAAGATGGGGAAGGAAGGAGAGAGAGCAGCGGGAGCCTTGGTTACAGCTTGGAATAGTTCATTACGACCTGGGGAGCGGAGGCAGGGCACAGTCGAGGCCGGGCAGCAGGAGTCCTTGGGCAGTCATTGGAGCGGGAGGAGGAGGACGGTCCCAGGCCCCCGAACTTTCTGCTTCAGGGCATGGGCAGAGCGGGGGAGCTGGGCGGCACAGCGCATCCCTCCGGGTTGGCCGGGCTTTGGGCGAGGCAGGGCAGGGGGCAGCCGGCCGGGCAGGTCCTCCGCGGCCGCCCTTGGCGCCGGCTGCGGCCCCCGGCCCTGCCCCCGGCCCCAGCCCCGCATGGGCCGGTCACGGAGTCCGCGGCGCGCTCGGTCCCCTGGCTCCCCGCCCTCGCCCGGCTCCCTGCGCCCGGCTCCCCACCGGCGCGCAGCCTGCTGCAAAGCCGCGGCCGCGGCCCCAGCCAGCGGCGAGCGCAACCTAACACGCCCGTAAGGGGAAGGCGAGGCAAGAAGGGAGTGACAACGGCAATGGGCCAATGGGAAGCCTAGAGGGCCGAGGGGGCGTCGCGCGGCCACGTTTTAGGGTTGGTTGCACCGTGCGAGCCCCCAGGAGAGGTCTGGAGGGCTCTGCTGCTGCGTGTTTACACTGCGGAGAGCGGCTTCCGAGTTGAGGCGGGGGCGGCGGGCCACCCCGACCGGTCTCAGCAGATGCCGGAGGGACCCTCCCAGTAAAGGCTCTCTCGGGGTTCCCCCCCCTCGTTTTATTTGGTGGGGAGGGGGCGCAGTAGGGATGCTTTATCATCACTGCTTTTTTGCGCTAACTTTGCACTTTATATTATATATATCCCTTCAATGAGGAAGACCCCGATCCCTCCTAGGAAACTTGGTCTGAAACACAAACCTATGCAGCGCTGCAAATGCAAAGGGGGTAGGTGTTCTTCTGCCCCATCCCTTCCTCCCCCACCTTAAGTAACTCCAATATGAATCTTAGCTTGATGCTCAGAAATGACCAAGTAATATACTTGAACACAATAATGTGTGCGAAAGTTCCTTGCAAACTGTGAAACAGCTTTTAAATAAGAAAGGGTATTAAATGGCAGGAGATTCAGACATATGAAAGAGAAGGAAAAGAATGCAATCTCTTTTTCCCCCGTAAACCTCAGCCAAAGTGCACGGAGTAATCTGGAGGCAGAAGAGAACAAATACTGGGATTAGCAAAATATGGGGCCTAATAATAACAACAACCCCATCTGAGTGCCTACTGTATGCTTATTGTGGATAGGAGTTTTTGCCCATCCAGCTGCCTAAAGCAGTGGATCTCAAAGCATGGTCCTGGGACCAGCAACATCTGCATCACCTGGAAACTTGATAGAAATGCAAATTATCAGACACCAGCCAGACCTGTAGAATCAGAAATAGCAGACCCAGAAATCTGTTTTAACAAGTGCTCCAGGCGATTCTGACACAAGCTAACATTTGAGAACCATCGTTCTAGACTGTAGTGAAGGAGCCATTGAGTCTGTGTCACGGTGATGAGCTCTACAGCATTTTACGGTTTACCAATCCCTTTTACACCCATCGTGCTATTCTAGCCTCACTTCAGTCCTACTAGTCTGTGAGTTTCCTGACTCTGTTCTGTCTTTTTCCCATTCCAACCACTCATTTTGATGTGTATCCTAGAAGAGCCTAAATTGTTAAGCGTTTACTTCTGTCAAGCAGCTACTTTCTAAACAAGGCAGCTCCATTTTTAGAAGATATGAATTTAGGGTGGGCTGAAAATGTAGAACCACCACCCACATCCACTACACAGTATCAGGCACAATGTGGAAACACAGGATAGGAGCCTTTAGCATTTTCAATGGTGAGGGAAAGGCAGAGTGCCTTGAAGAATGAGGCAGAACTAGACAGAACCAGTGGGGGCAGATTCCCAGGTTGCAAGACGTCAAGCAGAGGAATCTACAGCCTGACTGGCCCTGAGAAGTACAGGGGCCCCACAGACTCCAGGCAAGTCTTGGGTATCAAGCAATGGCCAGCAAATGGTGAGCACGTGTGAACGCATGTTCATGGCCTGCCTCTAAACTGAAAAAGTGGAGGGAGTCAGTGTGAGCTTTAAGGAAGTGGAGAACACTATAATTTTGACTTATACCTCATTTCTATACTAGGCTGAAGTTGGCCTTAAGTTTGATTTTTATATTATCATACATACATAGCGTGATGGTCAAATTTCCTATTTGTGGCCATATTTAGCAAGGTATAATGCAGGTCAATCAAATGTCTGTGGTGTGTTTCATGAAATCAGGTAATACTTTACATTCCATTTTGGAGAGGCAGACTCTGTGGCCAGATTGCTTAGGGACAAATCCTGGCTCTGCTCTCTCCACTGACCATGTAATTGGAGGCAAGTTGTCTAACCTCTTTATGGCCAAGATTGCTTATTTGGAAGTGGGAATACTGACAATACCTTCCTTAGAGGGTTCTGAGTAACATATGTAAATACTTAGACATTGCCTGGCACAGAATGAAGGCCATACCTATAATCAGACTTGTCATCCAGTTTCAAAAGCGTCACACATTCCACTCCAATGGTTCATCCTTGGGAATTCATTTAAATGTATTTCACCCACTATTGACTTTCCCTGAGTGTCATATTATAGAACAAATACTCTATTGACAAGGAATTTGGGTGGGAAGTATATAGAGTTTGAAGCTGATGGCAAATTTTCATTAGCCATAGTAAATCCTCGAGTACCTAAGATAAATAGAATCTGAAAGTACTTTGGTTGAAATTTTGTTTAAAGGATCAGATCATTCTATTGTTTTAGGCTTCTTTGGAAAACTATAGGCACATACTATGTTTTGATGTTCAAGATAAGACCAAAATTTGCAGATTTACAATGCAAGAGATTACACTTGGTATGTATGAGGAGGATTTTCCATTCTGCTTTGGCACCACTAGTTAATTACAAATAACATGGTGTAGTAGGAAGAACACTGGTCTTGGTGGTAGAAATCCATGTTAAGAATTAGGGTTCTGTCATTCCCTGTGTGTTCTTGGGCAACCAAATCACTCAACTTCTCATCCTTGGTTTTCTCATCTATAAATGGGGACTAATATTACATATCCTCACATGGTTATTGTAAGGATTAAACTAGATAATGCACGCGAAAATGCTTGACACATAGTGCATGTGCTCAGTACACTTGAATGAAACAAAAATAATTAACTTGTCCAAGCCCCAGGTCTGCCACATGAGAAAGGTAGAGTTATCCCACTAAACCTTTTTGTGAAAGAAATCCCAGTTAGGCTAGTGAAAGGGGGCACTCCTGGTAGTATCAAATTTGTTAAACGTGTAAGTTGTATAAACAAGGAAGATAGAGATCAAGGTTGTGGAACCCTATTCCCTTGTCAACAGCCAGTTCATTTAGCTTGATAAACTGACTAAGTTTTAATAATAGAAGATAAGTTGCCAAGATCAACAGGTAAGCATGGAGTAGGTTTGGAGTTGTTATTGTTGTTGTTTTGTAAAAGCAATTAAGTCTGAGAAATAAAAGCTTTCTTTTTGCCAATAGTAAGAGGCTTGTAAATTATCCAAGAAAATTGTTTCCTATTCTGTAGAAATTGTTAAAAAAACAAACATTTTAAACATCAAATGGGTAGGTAGCTTTCAAAAAACTATTTTAACATACTAAGTAGAGTGCTTTCCTTAGAAGGTGAAAGCACTCTAGAGAGACTAGATATAATAATTTTGATCACTGTATTTTGTTACCAACATCATTACAAATACTCCTTTGTTAATGTAATTTTCCTCCCTTTCTTTTGGAGATTTCCACTTCCACTCAATGCTCTCCTTAAAAGAAACTGGGTTCTGCTGGATTAGGAGGAATAAACTATGCAAATAGTCATCAGGGAGATTGGCTAGATTGTTGATGATGTCACAATCCCACCACCTAAATACAGGCTTTTTATTGGCTATTGTAAGAGGCAGGCAGGACTGGGAGGGCTCTGCTTCACTCCTGAGTTGGAGAAAGCTCTGAGACTAAACAAATTTTATCCTGTTTTTTGCTTAAAATGTACTCAGAATCATTTCTCAAGATATTACAGTTTTCCATGTTACTCCATATGCTATCACTTGGACATATTTCCATTTTAAATGACTATCATTCTATCAAGTGAATATATCACAGTTTATGTAACCTCTATCCACCTTATTTTTAGATAATTGTTTGAATTTTTTTAACCAGAAATAAAACTGTAATTACTATTTTTATTTAGAAATTGTATATATTACTCCTCCACAGCATAGAACCTCTGATACCTGTCCATATTTTAAAGGACTAAACAAACCAAACAGAGTGCCCTTCTTGTGACCATTTCTCTCACAACATCCCTAAGACATGCGTGGGAGACCCCAGTGTCTATCTGATTCCTGGATTGGCGAATCTCCTATTTGCAGTACAAAAAGCTGGAAGTTCCTGCTTCTCATCAGGTAGGATGCATATTCCTCATTCTGCGTGCTTGTTCCTCCTTGGTAAAGGGAGAAAAGTCACAATAATCATGACAGTGAACAGAGGAGGTTTGTAAGGCATAAACTTAAACCCTGATTGTACTGCTCTGTGTGAGAGTCTGGGATTGGTAAAATGGCTGCTTTGTGTCCTTTCCCATCTCCATAGGGAATCCTTACAAACCTCAGGACAATCTGTTACTTGAAGCTGAAAATGCTGGCCCTTAAAAAAAAAAAATTAGAAAAAATAGGAAAGAATGAAAATAGCTTTGCTCAGAGGGAATCAGTTGTTTATTATTTTACCTCTGAAGATAAATATCAATGGCAGCTCCATCTATTATTCTATATGGTACTTTTAGATATAATAAAAGCAAGAAGCTACCATTTAAAGAGAACCACAGGTGTTAAGCATTTCCCCACAACAACTCTACATAGGCAGGTGTTATTCCCACTCTACAAAAGAGGAAACAGGCTCTGAAAGATTATAGCACTTTCATATAGGCCTGAGATCTGCACTGTGCTCTGACTCCAACCCTAAAAGCCTAATATCTCACCTTTCATGACGGTAATTCTGACCCACTCTTGTGATAAAGAATTCTGTCAATGAGCGTTAGTCTACAGTTAAATGTACCTACATTCATTCAAATATATTCATGAAACACATATCACATACAAAAGCTTTACAAGATGCCTGTGGAAGGTAGAGAACAATAAAAGACATTGGTCCCTGCCTTTGGATTTTAAAATGTCCAGTTGGGGAAATGAGACAAATGAAATATAGAACAACAACCCAAGATTGAAATGGTAATGTCTGTCAACATGCTGAGAGGGAGATAATTAATTACCACAGTCCAGAGGAGAGAGACTTCTGTCATCTCATTAAGATGACTCCAAGGAAGAAGCATTTTACACACTTGCATGCATATCATGATTGTTAAAAGGATAAAATGTTGCCTTAGGATAATTCTGAAGCCTTTAAGTAGGTAAGAACTATATAAATCATCTTGAATATAGAATCGTTCAGTATTTGGATCTCTTTAATTTTACATCTTCATGTTACAGAGATTTTATGATGTATTAGTGATGGGAAAAACATTTTTTTTTTTAAGATTTTTATTGGGGAATTGGGGGGATGGGAACAGACAAGTTGCTGTCATTTTTTTTTTGTTCTTCAGTCTAGTTGTGGAGGACGTTGCTTCACTGGCCCAAGTTGGCACCATCATTGCGCTCTTCCCGGGCAAGGCAGATCAGTCGCCGGCTTCTGGACAGCAGCTCATGGCGGCTGCTGGCTACACACGGTAGCCCATGGCAACCCATTGCCACAGGGGCTTCAGCCTACACCGTCGCCGATGACTCATGGCAGCCCAGCTCCAGGTTGAGCTGTTGTTCAGCATCTTAGCTGTGGAGGGCAGTGTCACTGGCCCTCATATGTGGGATCCAAACCGGGGTCTCTGGCATCCCAAGCCAGTTCTTAACCATCGCGCCACTCGGCCGGCCCGGAAAAACATTTTTTCATTTTATTCTCTGAGATCATGGGACAGTGTTTCTCAAAGTATGGTTCATGGGCCACCAACAGCATAAATCACCTTGAAGTTTAGGTAGATAATGCAGGTTCCCAGGTCCCACCCCAAACTGATGGAAATGATTTCTCAAGTATCCTAGGTGATTCTTATGCACATTGACATTTGAGAAACACTACATAGGGATAGGGGAAGACTTGGTTGATCACACTTATTGATAGATTTGTGAATTAATAATATCTCCTATTTATTGAGCACTTACTGTATGCCTGGCCCACACTCACGTTTAGCTTGTAAAACAAACTTAGTAGGTAAGTATCGTAACCTCCATTTTACAGTAGAAGAAACTGAGGTTCAAAGAGAATAAAAACTTGCCTGAGGTCACCTGGTTAGAAACAGCTAGTCAAACCAGTTCTGCTTGCCTTCAATGTCTATACTTTTCCCACAATGCCTACTGCAGTTTTGCCTAGGAATGGAGTGCCTATTATGTGCAATATAACTTCAATCTAAGCCTTTCACTACCCGCAGATGGTACTCTTGCCGTGTAGGATAACTCAGATTCAGAGATATTAATATATATCTCAAACTTACCTTCTACCAGTTGGAACAGAGCTTTCTTATTCTAGTATGGCTTTTCCTCACTTTTACTTCCTCCTGCCAGTTCCTAGAAACTTTTTCAGCTCTGACTGTTGGGACTTCCTTTCTTTGGTATAATTTATCCTGATCGTTTTGCACCTACTTTGAAATGGCAAACCATGAGTTGAAGTCTAGATTTCCTTTCTAACAGCTATCACAACTTTTCTGAACACAGAATGAGAGCTACAGTCTGAATCAAGAGGGAAATGTCAGTTGCTTTGAAAAACCTTCTGCTGATCTTGTGACTAAAAAGAGAAAAAGACAACTTAATCAAGGAAGTCTCTCCTGGGAAGGGGAATCACACTATCCCATGTGAGATCTCATTCTGGAGTATGCATACTTGTAAACCATTTTCAGAGAGCCTCATATGGCCTGGGGCATACCCAAGCAGGGAGAGAGACAAAGGGCTATTTTCACTGGCGAATCCACCCAGGCTTGCCTAGTACCTCTCACAGTGTGCTGGTGAAAGAAGATAGTAGTCTCTTTGAAGATGCAATGACAGTACAATTCAGTAATATATAGCTAAAGCCATATAAATGTCTGTACCCTTCACCCAGTAATACACTCCTGGGCACTATCCTGGGAAATAATTCAGAAGAAAACAAGCAACAACACAACAAGAAAAAATCTTCATAACAAAAATCTGACACAACCTTTATGCCCAAGAATAGTGAATGAATGAGTAACAGTGGCATAACAATACAGTGGAATGTTATGTTGCTATTAAGAGAAATACATACAATAAGTATATAGAAACACAAAAAGCCTTCTTTAAATAATGTAAAATAAAAACATTAGAATGCAAAACCGCATTGAGCTACAAGTAGAATAAGGGCTTTCAAGTCCAATGAACATGTGTTATTAGCTGTATGGATTTAGACAAATCACTTAATCTGGATCTCAATTTTCTTGTCTATAAAATAGGGATAAAAATATCCATCTTTCCAGGGTTGTAAGAATTAAAGATGATATAAATTATGTGGATAAAATCTGGATGAACCATGGATAAACGTGGGAAGGGAGTGCTAAAAATCCTAAGTTTTACACTAGAATATGGGACTATTGAAAAGTTTATTTGAAATGAATTTATTTTTAATATGTTTTAGATTTAATGCTACAATTTTTTCCATTTATTTCTCTACACCTTTAACAAATTTCATGTTCCCTATGCAGGAGATGTGTGCACATGTCATCTGGAAACTTGTCTAAATGGACCACTAAATGTCCCCCACCCCCCACCCCCCATTTTTTCCCCCCCGCTACGCCCTATTTTGAGAAAGGTCAGATCAGTGCTTCTGAGATCAGCTCTGGGAAAATGATAGAAGAAGCCCTAAACACTGACACTCTGGAAGGTAACTCAGGTAGTTTCCAGGGCCTGTTTTCCAAGCACTGAGAAGTTTATGTGAAGCTTGTTAGATAGAGCTCTCTCTCTTCTCTACGATTTGGGGATGCCGAATGTTCTCATGATCAAGATGTCTTCCATCCACCTTTGCTTCAAAAGCCTAACTCTCACTTCCATTAAACCATCTCTGTTCAGAGCTAGATTCATGAGAAAGAGGGTAGGCAGAAGTATGGTATGAAAAAAATGTTTTCTTTCAGCACACTTTGTTTCAGGCATTATGTTTGGCACATATGGATAGATACATACTAAGCCAGTTGGAATATGTTTCAGAACTCAGGCTTCAGAATCTTCCAGAAAACATCTACCAAGATAACATTGACATAGAAAAGGGTATTGGTGGGTTTTCACCTATCCATCTTACTCCATCCAGGATCAGCCCAGAGAGATAAAAATTGCAAGTTTATATGCTGGCCAGGTAAGAAAATTAACCAAAAAACGAATTCCACTGAAGCATAAGGCAACATAGTGGAGAAAGAATCAAAACCACTTAGACTTGGAAAAGCAATATCAATCTTCTAATCTTACTGATAAGAAATGAGTTGTGGCAGAACTATATTCAGAACTTCTTCAGAAAAGCTTTAGATCAGTTACTCTAAAAAATTTCTGAAAACTTTGTTGTTCTACTTGGCAGAAAAACAAAGATTATCTCTGTTAGGGGTTACACCAAATTCCTTTTAATTGATTGCTTTTCCTGCCCATGTTCTGCATCCTAACAGCCAGGGATGCCACTGATGAAATATTCAGCATTGGAATGATACTTGATGTATAATTAAATAGAATGCATTTAGCAGTTCTGTTTTTGTTTTTTTTTAAGATTTTTTTTTGGGGGGAATTGGGGGAGGGGAACAGTGTTGGGGAATCGGGGAAGGGGAACAGACAAGTTGCCGTCCCTTTGCTCCTCAGTCTAGTTGTGGAGGATGTCGCTTCACTGGCCCATGTTGGCATCATCATTGCGCTCTTCCCAGGTGAGACAGTTGCTTGCCGGCCATTGGATAGTCTCTGAAGGCAGCTCACGAAAGCTCACACCCGCTGCCGGCCAACCCCACTGCAGCCCACGC
>NW_017731484.1:2597434-2603124 GCF_001890085.2 Hipposideros armiger | reverse complement strand
AAAAAAAAAGGAGGTTGTCAAGTTTTGTCTCTCCCGTGATTTATGTTCAGGGCTCCGTTGACAGTCTGTGCGACTAAAAGTCTATATTAGCAGAACCAAGTTAAGATAACTAGAACTGGTTTGGGAGGCTACAAACCTCAACTTCCCCTTACCCAGCTCTGTCTCTCTAACTCAAGAAATCAACTGAACTTCAGTTTAAAGCTCTTCAGCGACTCTTTTACATCTCCCTTTTTCATACCTGGAGAAGGAAAATAGGAAAAGGAGCTCGCAATACAAACATGAGAGATTTCCCTGTTTCCAGGGTATTTTCAGCTAGTTCTCCAGTATCTACTGTATCCGGAAAGTCAGAGATATTTAGGGTAGTCATGGAGATATTACTGGCCTCTTTCTTGTTTCCTTCCTTTTCTTTGCTATTAAAATCTTTCGCTCTGATTTCAGTAAGGCACCCTACTTCTGCTGGCGTCTGTGTACTGCAGCTCCCCTCTGCCTGGGGACACTTATGTAGGCAGTAGGAACAGTTTTTTTTAAAAAAAATATTTTTATTAAATTTATTGGGGTGACATTGGTTAATAAAATTATATAGTTTCAAATGTACAACTCTATAATACATCTTCTATATATTGCATTAGGAACACGTTTTTAAGCGAGGAGAACGAACAGGTGAGGCTCACACCAAACTGGGATGAATCCCATTCACGGTCTCCGATTTGGACTACAAGTCCCAGGAAACACTGCAGCTCCAGCGCTCTCCAGTGATCCTTCCCTCACTCTTCTGGATCGCAGAGATAAACGTTCCGTTTGCAGCGCACAGCGGGCTGGTCTGTTTTGAACGGCGGTGACGGTGTTGGGAGCCCNTTCCTAGCCAACTCCCAACCAATACACCACTCGGCTGGCCCAGCAGTTCCACTTTATAGACCTTTAATCTTCAAGTTAATAAACCTTCATATAGAGAATCTCATAAACAAAAAAAACAAAATATTCTTGGAAATACTATCCTCCTTGGAAAAATGTATAATCCTGAATGTGAGTAATTACTATAGATAGGAAAGAAAACATTTATTAAGCACTCCTATGTCTCAGGCAAGGTATTAACTGCTTTACACAGTATGTCATTCAATCTTTACAACCCTGTGAGGTAGGTATTAGCTCCACTATACAAATGAAGTAACTGAAGCTCTAAGAAGCTGAGTCATTTGCTTAAGATCACAAAGTGAGTAGCAGCGCAACCGGCACTGGGACTCAGGTCAGGTTCTCTCTGACTCTCATGGTTTTCTCTAAATTAATTTCCAAAGCGCTTTTCATTTACTATGGCTCATTCCATTGTCCCAACAACAGATTGATGTTGAGCACAATCACAGCATTCTCCCTTTCAACGGAAGCCACACAGCCAGGATTAGAACCTAGATTTATAACCATCACCATCATCTCACAGTTACCTTTTATTGAGTGCCTTCTATGTGCTAGGCTCTATGTGAACATTTTTTATACTTCCCCCCCCCATCTTAATCTTCAAAATAGCCTTATGAGGTGGGCACTACTATTATCCCATTTGATGGATGAGAAAACCAAGACTCCGGGGAGCCAACAGTTTTCCCAAGATGATAAAGTAGCAAGTCAGGACTAGAACTCAGGTTTGTCATAACAACACAATTGATAAAGTCAGCTGCCATTTATTGAGTCAGATACTACTTTTTATAAAACATTTTATTTTGACATGATTTGAGATTTACAATTGGCATTTCTCTTTTAATGATCACAATAATCCTATGAAGATGGTACTATTATCCCCATTTTACAGTTGAGGAACTAAGACTTAGAGGAAATAAGTAATGACTCCAAGGGTGTACAAATGGGAAGGGGTAGAGCTAACATTTGAATACAGTTCTCTTTGAGTCCAAGACCTATTTTCTTTCTTCCTTTCCTTCCCCCCCCCTCTCTCTCTTTCTTTTTCTTTTTCTTTCCAGCCCAGAAGCGATCATCTTTTTTGTTTTAAAGATTTTATTAGGGAGTTGGGGGAGTGGAACAGCGTTGCGGTATTGGAGAAGAGGAACAGACAAGTTGCTGTCCTTTTTTGTTCTTCAGTCTAGTTGTGGAGGACGTTGCTTCACTGGCCCATGTTGGTATCATCATTGCGCTCTTCCCGGGTAAGGCAGTCGCTTGCCGGCCATTGGACGGCGGCAGCTCACGCCTGCTGCCGGCCAGCCCCACTGCAGCCTACGCCATAGCCGGTGACTCACGGCAGCCCAGCTCCAGGTCAAGCTGTTCACCAAGTTAGCTGTAGAGGGTGCAGCATCATTGGCCCTCATGTGGGATCTGAACCGGGGCCCTGCTCCTCAGAGCTGGCGTCCCAAGCCAACTCCTAACCAGCACACCACTCGGCCGGCCCAGAAGAGATCATTTTTTTATTAGGTGTCAGGATACGAAAGGATTCAGGGGTGGCTGAGCAAAGGCCATGGTCAGGAATGCAGAGTGTGCCCTCCACACTGAGCCCTCTTCAGTACTTGCATCGCCGTTCATGTTTGAATTTCCTGAAAGAACGGCAGTAGTTGAAAAGTACATAAGCTGCCAGCATCATAGAAACCCCATTGGTGCTCCCTTTCTTCACATTGACATACTTGTAATACCGGTGATAACCTCCTTGAAATGGCGAAATCCTGCATCAGCACCCACCTTGGCAGCTCCCCTATTTTGACATCCATGAGTTTCTTCTTCATTGGTATGACTGACGCCATCTTGGAGTCTGGGGTGTCTGCTCTCAAGACCTATTTTCCTAACCGTGAGGCTTTGCTGACTCCTGTTCTGTCTCCATACAGCCTTGCTTCCCAAAGTGTGGTCCACAGACCAGCAGCATTGGCATCACTTGGGAACTTGTTATAAATGTGGAATCCCAAGCCCCACCCTAGACCTATGAATCAGAAATATATTAAACAAGAAGCCCACATGATTCTCGTTGCACATTTAAGTTTGAGAAGCACTGCATTGCGACGCTGTCAGAATATACAGAATAAGCAGAGAGCAAGATTGTCTAGAACAGGGATTCTCAAACATGTCCCCATGGAAATCAATTTTGAGCTGGAAGAAGGTATGTTCTGCTACTAACCTTGATAATGGTAACCTTTCCCCAATTCATAGAAAAAAATTAGTTAACGAATTGTATTATCTCATCTTTTTTCCTACAATTTTTCCTTTCTTCTTTGGAGCCTAGTATCACTTGCGTATTAGTGATAACTTTAGAAGATGACAACAATTGAACAGTAGTAAAGAAATACCTATGGAAAACTTGAAAAGTGTTTAATTGTATTTTTTCTTGCATTTGTGGGGTTTTTCATTCTTGGATGTGTGATTGTGATTTTATGTTGCATAATAGAGAATAGTCATACTTTCTATTACTTAACTTGTCTCTGATTTACATGGACGAATTAAATATTAATGTCATTTGATGTTCCACAGAAAGCACCTGATTTCCACCTACATGAACATGAGGACCAAGGCTTCAGAATCTCTCTAGAATCATCTAACCAAGAAGAACTTGTCATAGAAAAGTAAAGTTAGAAAGGCTAATATATTTTTCACCTATCCCTCTTCCTCCAATGAGGACCGACATTAATAGATACAAATATAACCTATCGGTTCTTTCTGGATAGTAGAAATATGAGTGGTTTCTATGTTCTCCCTTGTGCTTTCCTGAATACCCCAAAATATCTGCAGTGAACATTCATTCATTCAACAAATATCTAATGAGCACCTACTAAGAGACAGGAACTATTTAGTGCTGGAATACAGCAGTAAACAAGCCAGACAAAAACCTCTTGTTCTGATGTCGGGGTCTTTGGGTTTTTCCTCTTGAGCTGGTCAGATCCCTTGAAGAAAACACTTCAAGTTTCCTCTGTGAAGGGTGAACATCTGGTACCCATAGATCTAGGAACTGAGTGATGGAAGAGGGCGGGGAATCTTAGCAACCAATAGTCATAAATTCGCTTAATCTCCTGTTTAATCAGAGACCTCCTAGTTAATCCACCCTTGAGAATAAAGACTTCATTCAGTCTTCTTTTGGAAGGAGGGGGAACAGTTCAAGAAGTTAGAGATGACCTGGAGATTTAACTGCTCTTAAACAGCTTGCAAAATCCTTGTTTTAATTTCTGGCCAGGGTACAACCTATACATGACTGTCCTATACCTACCTCAACAGTAGGCATTGAGGGATACCTACTGCCACCAATTCCTGGGAATTGAGGGATTCTGCAGTATTGATCAGTTTGGGTCTCATCTTTTTAAAAAATTTATGTATGATCTGAAACTAATAAAAAAAATTATGTATGTATGTATGTGTGTATATATTTTCACAAGCACAAGGAAGACACTCAGGGTCTCAGTTTTTTCCCACTTTGGATTTAAGATTCAAGTTTCTCCAGAGTGGTAACTTAATACTTGTCCATTTGCTTTCCAGCGTCCACTTTTTTTTTTGTTTTTGTTTCTGCTACTGGCTCTTCTCAGTATTGTGGATTTATGCTTTTAAAAATCCAGTTACTGACATTTTAGTGGTGGTCTAGGAGGGGACAAAAGTAGATCATCTTCATTAATGGCCTAACTCTCATCACTTTCAGGAAATACTTTCCTATACTAATTTAAATCCTCTCTTGTTACCATTCAAACCTTTATTTTTCCCTATTTGTTCTTAGAATTGCATATTTGAATAAAATATGTATTTTTACTTGTTTATGATTGTGATTTAGGAAGCATTCATTGTCATTCACATCCTTTAAGATTTTAAATAGCAGGAAATAAATTATTTCTTTCCTCAGCAGATCAAAAATGGGGGTGAGACATATTCATACATATTAATATTAAAAATTATGTATGTAGATTAGTTACAGCAACATTATTTGTAACACCAAAAGACTGCAAAAACCTAATGGTCCATCAACAGAGGACTTGTTAAATAAAACATCCCAATCTATATGGAAGTATATTATATAATTAAAAAGAATGAGGCAGATCTTTGTGTTGTGATGTGGAAGAGTCCGTAAGGGCAGAATAGAGTCAATATAGTATACAATCATTTGTGTTTAGAAACACATATCTGTAATAGTATCTATATCTGTAACAGTGGTTACTTCCTGGGAGAGAATTAGGTGACTGGGAGACAGAGTAGAAGGAAGACTTAGTTTCCTTTGTACACCATTTGCACCATTTGAATTTTATACCATAGTCTTAAAATTACTTATTTAAAAAATAAAGTACTAATGAATAGTTTTTAAAAGGATGGGTTCCATGACCTTTACCTGACATAATTCTCTCCGTGATTACTTCCGCCTATCCAAATTTCCCTCCATTTCTGAGATAGACATTAATTCCCAATTCCTTTTACGGGCCACTCCAGCCCACCAAGTACTCTTTTATCTGATCTCCTTTGCTAGAAATCATTGTGTATGGCAAGTCATCACACATTGCTTTGTTAGTGCTGCTGCTGCTGCTTCTTTTAGATAGTATCAACCATCTTGTATTAAACTTTCCATTTTGTATTTTCATTTATTTTTCTGAGCCTTTTACGGGTTGCATGGGGGGTCTTGCAAAGATAAGGAGAGGTCAGTGAAGAATATGTGAGCAAATAAAAGGGAGTGCATGAGAAGGAGCTTGAGGCTTCCTCCTTATCGAGGAGACTTCAAAAGCATTTACTAGAGATTCGTATGA
>NW_017731484.1:2592452-2593484 GCF_001890085.2 Hipposideros armiger | reverse complement strand
CCCCCTTCTTTAGTTCTTCCTGCTGGACTCATAATTAAATAATAAAATTACACAAGACTAGATTAACTGGAGAAAAAACAATTTAATACATGTACCAGGGAGAATAATATGATAATCGGATCATAAAATGAGGCTTAAAAAGATGATCCCGCCAGGCACCTTTTTATACTTTTTAGACAAAGAAACAAATTTGTGACAGATTGACAGGACAGAGAGTTAGTGGAAAGAATCTAAGCAAGGTTTGAGTCTTCGTTAGTGAGGAATCTAAACAAAGTTTGAGCTTGGTGTTATTACAAGGCTTGTTTATACAAGCTTTTTTGACTCTGGATTCTTTTAACTCTTGTGATAAGGTTGTCTCAGCCCTCTGGAGCTGGGAGGGCACCAACCGCATGGAAGATTTATAAGAGGGACAGAGAGGTCAGGGTTTTCATCTTACACAGGCAGTTTCTTAAGTAACTTTATAATTCAAAATGCTCAATATGCCATTGTGGAATATCTTGGGACAACCTGCCCTGGACCCAGACACTAGTTTTTCTGAAATTGGTTTTGACATATTATGCCCAGGTCTTTGCTGTTCTGAAAATGGACCTATAGAGGGAACTGATTTCTGTGAGGCTATCAGAAAACAGCTGGTGAGAAGGGCTAATGTTTTCAGACATGTCTCCCAGAATGTGTACTTCCACCTCTCCCTAGCAGTCCTCTCCAGGGGCTTTCCCTGCTCACAGGGTTTTCTTAGTTTATATATATATATATATATATATATATATATATATATATATATAAAAATATATAAATTCCCCAAACAAAAAAGAAACCCTCTATTGCTGTTATTTTATAACAACTATATGCTTTTACTAAAAAAAAAAAAAAAATCATAGTAGATTCACCCCAGAGATGGAGGTTTTCAAGGCACTTTGGTTGGCTCGTGTTTTTATTCTTTAAAAGCCAACTTAAGAAACACAAATGCACTTTTGTATTTTGCCTCATTGGCTTTTTTAGTTGACCACATCATAAACTAATCTTAGCGTATTT
>NW_017731484.1:2586939-2591771 GCF_001890085.2 Hipposideros armiger | reverse complement strand
ATTTGTTTACCCATGACTTGCTCTTCCCACCTTCCTATAAACTGTCTTCTGCCAGATTGAAGCCTCAAACCCTTACCCCCTTCTCCTTATCTCAGGATGGCATATAAGCCTCAATTGCCTGAAGGCCTGTGAGTCTCATTCTTATGGGGTCCCTGTACGCATATGCAATTAAGTGTGTTTTTCTCATGTTAACCCATCTTATGTTGATTTGATGATTAGAGCAGCCAAAGAACCTAGAAGGGTAGACGGAAAAGTTTTCTTCCCCTGTGCTGGCCCCTTGAGACCTAGGTGCAGCCCCTGCACTGCCCTGTGTTCCACCTTTTATTTGCCTAGATACATGGAGAAACATGGGCTCTTTTTTGTTTTGTTTTTTAAGCTACTGTTTCCTTATCTATAAATGGGGATAATAATAGTCTTTGTCTGGTAGAATTGTGGACATTAAATGACAGGTAAATCAAGTGATGTACATAGAAAGGGCTCAGTAAATGTTATTGTTGGGAGGAAAAGTAATTTTTCCTCTACCCTTCTAGGTTCTTGGCTGAGATCTTCCCCCTGCCCCCCTCCACCCATAATAAAAAGACATTGACAGGAGAAAAACAAACAGGAATTTAATAACATGCATACCTCCTGTATACATATGGGAGATACTCAGGAATACTGAGTAACTCTGAAATGGCCCAAGTTACCTTTTAAGTATCTCTAGCTAAAGACAGCTGTTGTGGGGTGGGGGCAGTTATNTGTTGCTCAGAGCTCGCGCTCTTAAGCCAACCCTTAACCAGCTGAGCCACTCGGCCGGCCCGTGTTCCTTACTTGTAGGAAAAATAGTTCACCTCTATGGATGATGGGTCTTGCTTTGTACATGGTCCAGAGACTCTGAATGGTGTCATTTATGAGTATAGAGTCCATGTGGAAAATGCAATTTTTCATTCTTGACTCTCAAGGATCTGACTGGAGTCCCCTGTAGGAGTTCCAGTCTAAGTATAGTCCACCCCATGCTTGAAAATTAATTCAATTCTTTGACAAATGGGGAGTCTGGTAATCTTGGGGATCCTGGAACTTACCTTAACAGAGTTGAACAGATGTAGCAGTGGTTGAGATATGTGCCCCTTTGCTTAGAGCTATAAATCAGCCTCACTCAGGAGTTCCCCTTATATGTATTATTCCCCCAAAGTCCAAACCAAAACTCTGAAGAAAAGTTGGCCAGTGCATGGGGGCCCATCAGTTACCCCTGTGGGCCCCTGTTTGAAGTGCCCATCACTTAGGCAGTGCCTCTTTCTGTTTTCTCTAGCAGGCGGTGAGTGGTTTGGACGCATTCCCCAGCTTTGTGCCCGTGGCTGTGGGAACCTTTTGACCACAACTTTCTTTGGAGTTGGGCTCTATAATGTCCTTCCGTCCCCTGGGGTGGTGTTCTCCGGGCAGGGTGATGGGAAGTAGGACTTGAGGGTGGTTTTTCTTTTCACATGTCTAACTAATAATTCATCAAAACTATCCCAAAGAATTATGATAGGTCATGGAGTCATAAAAGCCTTTGATTTTAAAATAAAATCCTCACACTTCTTGAAAAAAGACTTTTATCCCGTTTTTTAAATTCAGATGTAAAAAAGATCTAACTTTAGCTTCATCAGATAAGGAGCTTTAGTGCCTTATTTATGCCAGACAGATTTTAGCTTAGTGCTTTTTTACCCTTTCCAGTCTATATCATGGGAAGAGAATTATATTTCCCAGGATTTTTTTTTTTTTATCAAACCAAACTTTCAGAGCAAAGACTAAGGCCCTGTCATAAATGTAGCTAGATTCCAAGACTAATTTGAATAAAAGCTCTCTATTTAAATTAAAGACAGTGACTGAATCAATATGGAGTTTACTTTTTAGTAATATTCTATACTACATATTCCTGATTTAACTTAGTATTCTGGAGACATGTAGGTGCACGGAAGAATTGGGGGAAAAACAGCATGTAGGAGAGAAGTTATTCTCACCCTTTTGGCACACAGGAACCCCACTGGGAAACCCTGTTTCAGTTTCTCCTGATTGAACAGTTGCCTGCTCTGCTGGCGCTCATTCCAGGTAGAGAAATGGACACATTCTGCAGATTCAACTTGGAAAAGTGGTTTGTTCGTACAGGATAAAAGTGATTTGTTGGTAATGGTAAAGAGGTGGCCTGAGCTCCAGAAGGGGTGGCGATGTGGGGGTGTCCCTACCTCTGAGTCCTCGGAAGGGGTCACTGCAGGCAGTGCCAGGTTTAAGCTTCTGGTAGTTTCTTGTTCATGAACTGGATGGTTATAGGTAACTTTGTTTGCTTTGAAGTTTATAGTAGAATTGGTTGTAGTAGAGAGCGTTGCGGGTTATGAAAGAATTCACGTGGCAGGTAGAAACACAGAAGGAAGATTTCTCAAATTAAGGAGGGTTGGCTGGGCAGAGTCTTCTGGAAAATACTGCCCTGAGTCTTTGTTTCATCTGAAGTTTTATACTTTCTAACCAGGATGTAAATTGCTTTGGCCTGTAGTGGAATTTTCTGTTGAGTTCAGCTTTGTCCCTTGGGGTGAGGGAAAGGTGCGGATAAACTGGTTATAGCAACCTTTTCATATTTTGTGCATATTTAAGTTGGAGCCAGGAATGGATCCCATACAGAAGCAAAACCTCTCTCAAGGCACAGGGCCTGCATGGCCGGAAGTAAACAGAACCATTGAGACTGGTATGCATAGTAAATGTACAGCAAGCAGAGCCATCAAGGCCTGGCAGAAAGGAGGCAAAGAAAAGAAAGCTTTCAAAAAGTCCCAAGCTAAATTCCACTTGTTAATTCGAATTATGCCAGAAGTCCAAATCTCAAAATAGAAGATTTAGTGCCATCATTACAACCCTCTGTCTCATCAGAATAATCAGAATTATTTCTCAATTTAGGATTTATCCTTTTCTCTACTCTTGGCACATGTAGTTAATAGTAAATAAAATCACTACTTTTTTGTGGAAATACACATTTGTGTCGCTGATTACTTCAGTGAATTATAAAATCCTTTGTATTTTCATTCACTTTCAGAGAGGACTGTAAATTTAATGCTAAAAGTGACATAAAAAACTTGACCAAAGGAGGAAAATCCTGGGGTACCAGGAACAAGGATTGCAGTGGTAACTGTTGAGATCTGAATGAACTCTGAAGCCCTGTCAACCTTACGAATTGCAACAATGTGACAAGGCAAAGATAGAGTCTTATTTCACTTATTCCNGCTGAGGGGCTGCGAGAAGTAGGAGTTGTGCGGTGGGACAGCGAGAGACTGCAATGGGTGTGCTTGCTAGTAGTTTGCCACGATCTGTTTAGAAGAGCTGCCTCAGCATTTCAATACTAGCTCAGCAGAGATGGTGTAGATGAGTAAAACCCCCATTTCCTTAAGGGTATCTAAAACTTTCACTTTCTCAGTTTTCTACCTGCATGGAAGCAGCATACGGTGGTCAAAAGCAAGCACAAGCATTTGCACCCGACCAGGGTTCCCGTTCTAGATGAACCTCTTATTAACTGTGAGACTTGGGCTCGTTACTTAACCTGTTTGAGTCTGTGTTTCTTCATATGTAAAATAGGAGTGATACAAAATGCCACATATTTTATGATTCCATCTATATTAAATGTCCAGAATGGGCACGTTCATAAAGATAGAAATTAGGTTTTCAGGGGGCAGGGAGAGAGGAAAAGGAGGAGTGACCGCTAATGGGTATGGGATGTCTTTGTGGGAGAAGGAAAATGTTCTGGGATTAGATAGCAGGGATGGTTGCACAATTTAGTGAATATACTAAAAATCACTTAATTGTACACTTGTAAAGGGTAAATTTTCTGATACGTGAATTATCGAAGCGTGATAATATCTAGGTCACCAAGTTGTGACGTTTAAAGATAATATACATCAAAGCACTTAGTATAGGCATGTACTTAGTGCTAAATATCTGTGGCTGAGTGTGTGTGTGTGTGTGTGTGTGTGTGTGTGTGTGTAGTTGGTGAACATTAGCTTAGGAAGTTGGAACACGATGGGCTGGGTGAAGAATAAGAAGAGCAGAAAGATGCAATGTGGGACAGAACAATTTTGAACAGGAACCAGATTTAGGCCCAGGTCTCTAAGCTCCCCAGTCCAGTTCTGCTTCTGTGACTCCTCCCTTGTTCTTTTTTGATCTGGCCATGGGAATAGAAAATGCACCCTGGCAGTGAAGAGATTTTGTTACAAGTGAGTCATAACCCAGGCTCCATAGCTTGCCATGGAACCATAATTTACTTCAGTGGGAGACTTTATCTGATTGAATGAGTATAATGTGACACTACTTACTCAAGTCTCTCATTCCTATTTCCTGTGCCTCACATTTAGGGGACCAGGTCCTTCTTTGCTGACCTTGCTACCTCCAACTCCCTGGGAGGAAGCAGCCTCCCCGAACACAATGGCTCTTTGCGCCCGTTCCCTTTACCACTTTTCACCTTCCTAAAGGATAACCTGTTTCCCATGGTATAGGGCAGCCACTATTAGCAAGGCTTGGATAATTCTGCCTGCTCCTAGAAGACATTATTACTTTAAGATTATTATCATTTGCAATGTTTAGTTTAATCTTAAAAGTCTTTCCTGATTTTAATATGGTAAGTTCTTCAGCCTTGCAAGTAATTTTTTAAAGAAAGCATGGATTTAACTAAAAATCCATTCTGGCCTTTAAATTTTGTTTTGCTTTGTCTAGTTTCCTAGCACCTCCTTTGTTTCTTTACACTTCTGTTCTCTGTCTCACTAGGTTAAGATGAGGTTAAGGGAACAATCTTCCTGCAATAAATGTACTTCTCAAAAATAAAACCTTAAAAAGTAATGTTA
>NW_017731484.1:2582345-2583634 GCF_001890085.2 Hipposideros armiger | reverse complement strand
GAAGTAAACAGAACCATTGAGACTGGTATGCATAGTAAATGTACAGCAAGCAGAGCCATCAAGGCCTGGCAGAAAGGAGGCAAAGAAAAGAAAGCTTTCAAAAAGTCCCAAGCTAAATTCCACTTGTTAATTCGAATTATGCCAGAAGTCCAAATCTCAAAATAGAAGATTTAGTGCCATCATTACAACCCTCTGTCTCATCAGAATAATCAGAATTATTTCTCAATTTAGGATTTATCCTTTTCTCTACTCTTGGCACATGTAGTTAATAGTAAATAAAATCACTACTTTTTTGTGGAAATACACATTTGTGTCGCTGATTACTTCAGTGAATTATAAAATCCTTTGTATTTTCATTCACTTTCAGAGAGGACTGTAAATTTAATGCTAAAAGTGACATAAAAAACTTGACCAAAGGAGGAAAATCCTGGGGTACCAGGAACAAGGATTGCAGTGGTAACTGTTGAGATCTGAATGAACTCTGAAGCCCTGTCAACCTTACGAATTGCAACAATGTGACAAGGCAAAGATAGAGTCTTATTTCACTTATTCCGTTTAGTGCCTGTCCCTACTGTTGACGAAAAATGTCCAGCCTAAGAGAAAATTTGTAAGAGTTTATTTGAGCCAAACTATTTACAATTGCCACAAAGCAAAATCTCAATGGATTGAGAAAATGCTCTAAAGAATGGCAGTTTTACAGTTTATTTTATACATAAAATCAATGGAGGAAGGTTACATGAAATCCATTGGTGATAGATTAAGGAGGTGGGAGAAAGCAAAGCGGGGAAATCTCTGGGATTGGATGAAAGTAAATTGGAGGAGAGACAGGTACTTCTTTTACGTAGGTGGGTGCAGGATAGTTCACAGTTCCGCTTTTTATAGCACATAGAGATGGTAATCAGGAGACAAGCATAATAATGAGGAATTTTGCAGTTTCCAGCTCTGGTCTGGAAAAAGGATTAAAGATGTTAGGTACAAAAAGACAACAAACAGGCCCACTGAAAAGGCACAGATTAATTTAGTGAGGAAGCTGAAGATGTGACTTCCCGCCATGGCCCACTTAGTTAAAAAAAAATTGTGTGTGTGTGTGTGTTCACGCCATCTTATTTTCAGTCTCCTAAACTTGTCAGGTTTATTTAACCTGTGGTCCCTTTTCCGTCCACACTACCTTGGCCATGGACTGCACCTTACGCTGGCCTTCCCTCACCTCTCGAGTATATATATTACTGATTGGGATGGAAAACAGGCAAGAAGAAGAGTGTATTAATATAAATACATTGCCATTACTC
>NW_017731484.1:2577693-2579785 GCF_001890085.2 Hipposideros armiger | reverse complement strand
GGCCAGTCCTACAAATATTTCTTACAAAAGGGTATTGGGGTAGTATATTTTTCTCCCCTTTATTATGTGAAGCAAATAAACCAAGTAGGTTGCTACTTTACTTGCTCTTCTCCTGGTTTGAAACCTTTGTTTAGAAGTACAGTTGAGGGGGCCAGCTGAGTGCCTCAGTTGGTTAAGAGCGCGAGCTCTTAGCAACAGGTTCACCAGCTCGATTCTCACATGGGCCAGTGAGCTGAGCTGTCAACAGGTGGCAGGATGGCTCAGCTGGTGAGAGCACGTGCTCCTAACAACAAGGTTGCTGGTGGTTAGACTCCCGCGTGGGGCATGGGATGGTGGGCTGTGCGCCCCCCCCTCCCCTTGCAGCTAAAATTGAACACAGCACCTTGAGCTGAGCGGCCGTGAGCTGCTGACTGGCGGCCGGATGGCGATTGGACTTGGAGCTGAGCTAGCTGCGCCCTCCACAACTAAGATTTAAGGACAGCAACTTGGCTGTTCCCCTTTTCCAATCCCAACACTGTTCCCCTTCCCCAACTCCCCAATAAAATCTTAAAAAAAAGTACAGTTGAGCCTTGAACAAATTGGGTTTGAATTGCATGAGTCTGCTTACAGGCTTTTTTTTTTTCAATTGACCCACGCAGTTCCTTTGACCCTCATAGTTGAAACCCACGTTGTTCAAGACTCAACTGGCAGTTGGAAACCTGTGCGTGCTTAAGTTACACGCAGATTTTCAGATGCACGGGTGGTTGGAGACCCTCATCCCAACATTGCTGAAGGGTCAGCTGTAACCGCAGTCAAGATAATCTGTATTTAAGAACCACTGAGAAAAAAAAGCTTTGGCTTGCACTTCAGACAATTTGAGTTGACTTTTCCTGCAGCCAGAGTTGGCAGGGTTAATGTGCTCCAGCTGAGGAACCAAGCTGTTACCTTCTGGCACCCCATATGCAGATGCTGTTATATTAATTACAAAGAAAACCTGATTAACTCAGAAGTCCTTTAACTGTCAGTGAGGCAGCTGCTCCAGCTCTGAAACAGGTTTTCTTCCTTCCTCCTGCTGTCTGTAGTTTTCATCTCTTCTTTAGAGAACTCCTAAACCTGCACTGTAGGTCCCTCAGAGTCCCTGGCTAGTTCAGTCACCTTTTTGATCTGCAGTTACAAGAGGCCAGAGAATACTTGCATAATTAAACCCACATACCATTTAAAATAAAAACAAGCAGACCAGCACCCTTCCCTCTCAATTCCTTTTTCCTTCAACAGTTAAAACCTGATGGAATCCTGGAATTTTAGAACTGGAAAGGATATTAAAGATGATCTAATCCAACTCCCTTAGTTCACAGATGAGAAATCCAAGGCTGAGAAAAAGCAAGTGACTTGCCAAAGTCACAGAGCTAGTCGGCATTGAAGCCTGGGATCGGAACATCGCCCTCCTCTCGCGTGCCGTTCCCATTGCTGTGCTGCACTCCTTCCTCCGTCACTGAACCACGAACCGTTTGCCAAGAGAAGCGAGGAGTGAAACAGTCTAGTTGCACCTTCATTGCTCTCCATGCCCTTGTTCAACTCATGTTGGAGATGAATGAAAACGCTAACGATTAGTGGGAGAAGCAAAGGGCTTGGATCATGAGGTGTTGAAAAACCGGATGGCGATGTCTATATTGAAGACCCTACGTTAGTGCAGAATCTGACACTGCTGGAAACAGAAATTAAAACTGGGCTCCGTGTCAGCCCCCCGCCCATTGCAGTGGTCTGTGGTTTGACACTAGTGGGGTTTATTTGTACTGACTGTTTTTGTTACTGCAGAGTGGGGGTGTGTGATAATTTGGGTCAGATGAATAATGGGGTGTGTCTGCTGTGGTTTTGGCTCATGCAGAGCATGTTTTACTGGCTTTCCTATAGCTGACACTCTCTCAGAGATGAAAAATGGTTTGTTGGTTTTCATTACCTATTATCCACTCTCCTAGCGGCAACAGCAAGAAAGCTCACTTAGGTTTTTTGTTTTTATTTTTATTTTTTAAAAAGATTTTTATTGGGGAATTGGGGGATGGGAACAGTGCTGGGGAATTGGGGGAAGGGGAACAGACAAGTTGCTGTCCTTTTG
>NW_017731484.1:2570329-2576200 GCF_001890085.2 Hipposideros armiger | reverse complement strand
CCATCGGAAAACAAAAAGATATTTACATTACGATTCATAACAGTAGCAAAATTACAGTTATAGAGTAGCAACGAAAATAATTTTATGGTTGGGAGTCACCACAACATGAGGAACTGTATTAAGGGGTTGCGGCATTAGGAAGGTTGAGAACCACTAGTTTATAGGAACAAAATAAACAGCTTATGAGTGGTTTAATACAGCTTATGGTTAAGTGACTTAAGTGAATACTGTTTCAGTGGGTGCCACGCCAAATTTCAATTACGATGTGTATAAAATCCGCCTTCTTACAGCTTAAGAACAGTGCGCCCGCCTTTCTGAACAAACTCAAGGGCTGTTGAATCATAGACATAGGCAGGCACTGGTGCCAAACAAGTGGGGGAATGATCAAGTTCAGAATCTGAGCGTTTCAGTCAACTAATTTCTGGTTCCTTTTCCCAAACAGAGGTTGTCACACTTTAGAAAGCCTTTGGTTCTCTTTCAATACTATTTGACATGTTTGTGGAAGCTAGCCATTTAGGAGTGTGGGTGTCCAGAAATAATGTTTTGAAGCTTGATCACATCTCTTTCTAGACTTGCCTGGATTTTATCCTAACAGGCAATCCTTTCCCTTTGTCATCACCCTTGAACTGAAGGAATGTGATTAGGAGATATTGACCTTAATTGAGCACCCAATGCTTTAAGAAAACAGATAACGTGGCAGCTGGAATGCTGTCACCAGCTATCAGAGAGATGAACCAGAAAAGATTCTAGAGCTTATTGCAAGCTTGAATAACTTTTTATTTCGATATATGTGTATTTAAAGATTAGCTCATACGTTTAGTTATACAATATGTCATAGATAAAGAGAATAACAAGCTAAAACTTCATATGGTAGTGACATTTAAAAAGGCCGTATATGTTCAAGAGTTAGGTCTTCTGTCACAAGGAAGGTTTTCATTTTGACATATTCAGGGATAGCTTCTCTTGGACTCGCATCCCAGTCAGTGTAGTCTTTTCTGGCTTTGTCGGTTTAATGATCTTGTGATTGTGATTGAGTCCTTGCAAACTCCGGAGGCTGCGCCTCCACTGGATCAGAAAGGAGTGGGGAGGATAGATCTGTTCACTGCCACCTTTCTGGACAGGAGCAACCGCTGTGGGGATGAGCCGGGGAGGGAAATTCCGTTTGATATTCGAGGAGCCTTTTCTGACCCGGATGTTTTCCTGATACCTCCTTCAAGCAAGAGCTTCCTAGAAATTCCTTCTCTAGGACCCTGACATCCCAATGGGGTCTCTGTGCGGCTCTTTCCTACCCTTCCTCACTCGTCTTTCTGTCCTCCTTTCTCCTCACCCTCCCTTTCCCCAAGCAGGCCAGCTGAGCTGCATTTCCTTCCCAGCTAAGGAAGAGAAGTACCTCCAGCAGATTGTGGACTGCCTCCCCTGCATCTTGATCCTCGGCCAGGACTGTAATGTCAAGTGTCAGCTATTGAACCTGCTATTGGGGGTGCAGGTGCTTCCTACCGCCAAGCTGGGCAGTGAGGAGAGCTGTAAGCTTCGGCGCCTCCGCTTCACCTATGGGACTCAGACTCGGGTCAGCCTGGCGCTTCCCGGCCAGTATGAACTAGTCCACACGCTGGTTGCTCACCAGGGCACCTGGGAGACCATCCCTGAGGAGGACCTGGAGGTCCAAGAGGACAGCGAGGACGCTGCCCATGTTTTAGCCGAACTGGAAGTGACGATGCACCACACTCTCCTACAGGTACTAGTCTCGTGCTTATACGATTATACACGCACACACTAGCTTTTCTTGTATTTGAGCTTCCTCAGAAAGTAACTTGGCAATGCATACCCCGGGCTCTGAGCATCAGCTGATGGGGTCAAAGGTACATAATTTAAAAACAGACCAGGTTGTAGCAGTGCCCATCCCTGCCTCTGCTACCATACTGCAAGGCCCTGAGCAATTGGCTGGCCGCCTTGCCTCCTAGCTCCCTTTCTAAAATCGAAGGAATGTGATAGTTGCATCTCAGTGTGCTTTTATAGAATAATTATGATCAGGGTTAGAAACCCTTGTTCCTTTCTTAGCAGGTGTTGCTAGGATTGTCTCTAGCCATCCCTTTCTAAAAGGAACAATAAGATGATGGATTAATGTTCTTATTGGAGTTGAGACCAAATGAAGAATTTTGTATTTCCTTAGACCTAGCCATTACTTGCTAAGTGGAACAGATCATGTTTCCTACTTTCTAAGGAACTTGGGAACATGAGGGCAGGTCTGGCTCCATGTTATGAGATATGGAGATCCCGGCACCTGAAGAATATTTTTGCTCTCTATTGAAGTCAACTCGCAAAGAGCCCAGGTCTTATGGCGTCTCCTAAGAAATCCTGCTGCCTACTGGTATTCTTGTCTCCACTTAGGAAGGACTCATCTCTTGTGCTCGGCTTCCTTTCCTGTTGTATAGCTAGGGCTGGGATATTTAATTAGACTGAATGGGGATAGGCAAAGGAGGTGACCATGACTGTAGGGATCAGGAGTGGGCAGAGATAAAAGAATGCAGACAGGGCCGGCCGAGTGGCGCGTTGGTTAAGAACTGGCTTGGGATGCCAGAGGGCCCCGGTTCGGATCCCACATATGAGGGCCAGAGCACAATGATGGTGCCAACTTGGGCCAGTGAAGCAACGTCCTCCACAACTAGATGGAAGAACAAAAACGACAGCAACTTGTCTGTTCCCTTTCCCCCAATTCCCCAGCGCTGTTCCCATCCCCCAATTCCCCAATAAAAATCTTAAAAAAAAGGTGATAAAAAAAAAAAAAAAGAATGCAGACATGCTCAGAACAGAGAGCCTATCACTTGGTTAGCTGTGCCAGGAAGGAAGGGCTAGTTTGGCAGGACTAGGAGAGTGGGTTTCTTTTTTTTTTTCTTATAACCTCTTCACCTACCCTTGTTCTAAAAGGCTTGATGTCCCATTGAGTGGATGATGAATCCTTTGGTTGTAGCCATGGTCTGTGACATTCCAGAAGTAGAAACTGTCATTTCCTCCCAGAGTCCAGATTTCTTTTATCTTGTTAAAAGCTAGAGGGGGCAGTGTCTATAAGTCAGCATTTTCTCTTAGCTGTTTTAGCCATGGCTTTCCTGTGGTGTCAGACCTAGAGCTCGCATTTCTTAGCTCCAGGACTCTGTGAGAGTTCTTGGATAACACTGACAGTAATCCTTGTATATTGCTAAGGCTCCTCAGTTGACCAATGAGCTTCTTCACAGCTGTAGGTATTTGATCCATGCACAGTCTGTTGGTGGTATACTGGCTTGGTCTAGTTCCTTCGAATTTTCCATAGCTCAGTGGTTTTCAAACTTTTAGATTTTAAATCACCGTAAAAAAAAATATATATATATATGTATATTTTATAACAGGACCCAGTACATATATATACATATATATTTGAAATAAAGTGTCATAAAACAATATTTTTACTTCTTGCAAAATACACTGGTATTTTCATGTCTATTCTGTTTGACTTCATTTTTAAAAAATGATGTTAGCAACCACTAAATTGATGCTATGATCTAATATATTGTGACTTGTAGCTTAAAAAAACACTGTTAAGTAGGTGAAATGACTGCTATATGTTGGGTGGTGGTTTCTTTCCCCTGTTTTTGCCTTTAAAAACAATTTTGGAATGTGAGCAAAGCCATCTGCAAGAGAAGCAAATTTTTCGATTGATTTCTCTCTGTCCCTTCATTTTATTGGTTTCAACTTTTAATGCTACTTTTTTTTTTTTTTTTAGCTGAGCCATCCTGCCACCTGTTGGTAGCTCAGCGGCAGCTCAGCTTGTGCTGGGAATCGAACCGGTGACCCTGTTGCTCAGAGCTTGCACTTTTGAGCGAGCTCTTAATCAACCGAGCCACTCAGCCGGCCCTTTTAATGGTACTTTTTTCCCATGAATTGAGGTGATACAAGGAAGGACAGTGAGCCTTTCCCCAAGTGCGTATCTGAGCACATATCTTACTGGTGAGAGTTCCCGGTGCCTGCCCTAATACGTGCTAAGCCCTCAAACTGAGGTAGCAATTGAGGCTACCTGGTTGGGAAGTTGAGATACCAAAATCAGCTTTCTCTCCACACAGTGGAAGTATATATTCTTTTTCTTGAGGAATTCTCTAGCCTCTTGTTTGTATTTCATGTGGTTTCTGAGGCTTCCTTAGCCAGTGTTTCTCCAGATCTGCTTTATTCTCCAATGGTTTTGATGTAGAAATAGCAACAGACCCCAACGGTTCAAAGTTTAGAACTCTTTGAGCCTCACGGGCCTGAGCAGCCTTTGTGGAGCTCAGCCCCTGTTCTGTCACTACAGCCAGGCTCCTGTCTCCATTAAATACATCAGCTCCTGTCTCCATTAAATACATCAGTCCCGCTTAGCTCACTGCTGGGAGCGTTTCATAGTTACCGTGAAGATTTTTCATGCCAGGGAGAAAGATCTTTTTGTTTCGCTCCCGTTATATTTAGGACCAATGAGTTAAGCCCTAAACAGCCCTTCCATTTAGTGTGTAAAAGAGGTGGTAAAGAAAGGAGACATTTTGCTAAAGGAAACCAAGATTGAATTAGGGGAAATGAGATGTTTATTTTCAGCTGTCAAATTATCAAAGCAGAGTGTTCCCCTACCCTCTTATACAATGATCATTCTTCTAATTGTTACTTTAAAGTCTTAATAAAATAGCCATTTTCAGTTATTTCCGGAGTAGGCCAACTCACATGAACCCACAGTGCTTGGTATTTCCAACTTTTTAGTTCTGGGTCCCCTGAGGTTCTCAGTTCATAATTCAACAGTAGAGGAACACTGTCAAGCCGTTAGTTCCTGAAACTTGGTTTAGTGTTAAAACAGTCGTTTTCCAACTGGCAACACATTTCGCCATTCACTGTATTCGCTAGTACTGTCTTCATGTACAGATGTTCTTCCCCTTCCCCATCCTTACCCCCTCGTGGGGCACATACATCTACCACCTCCTTTCCTCTTTCCCTTCCTTGTACAAGCCCAGTGGAACACAGTTGTCTGCCTCAGAGATGTCCCAGTCTGATGCATATGATGGGGTGTGTGTGTGTGTGTGTGTGTGTGTGTGTGTTATGAACACATGTAAGAAAAGGAATAAAAAGAAGCAGAGATGATTAAACTTCCTAAGCCTGAGCGGGGATTCCTGCATCCCAGCGGTGGCATTTCATTTACTGTGGCAGTTCCACAGCGTTCAGCTGTTTTGATCTTATCAATAGCCAGTTTTTCCCCACCAGGCCCTTTGGACAAAGTACATGTCACCTGGCAGCCAGCTTGCCGCATGATAACATACGTGGTTTTGGGCTCATGGTGATGTATGGCAGGTATATTTCAGGGAACTGAGGTAGACTAATGTTTCTAGGCAAGATCTAATGACTTGCCCATAAACTTATTTTTTTACCATTTTCAACTCTAACCAGTTGGAGTAGTAAGGTTTTTTTTGTTTATAACCCCCACTCAATAACTTTCAATGGAAATAATCTATTTTAAATGGCTTACAGACATTGATATTTTTAATTTCTCAGCCGTTAATATTTTCACAACCCCAACTCATTATAAAGGACCTTACTTAAAATGACAAAAGTTTATGTAAAATTTTAACCCCCAAATTTACTAAACACTGTTTGTTGCTAGAAGACTAGCTTCTCTCAAGATTTGTCTATTTATTGGCATTTATTATGGCACCTTATAAAATTAAATTTGTTGTGTGTTGCTTTAGTTAGATACCCAAACTTCTCTTGAATGTATCTACATTGAAAGATAATGGTTGATTGGTAAAAAGCAGGAAAAAGGGTTAGGTGAGGTTCCTCAGGGCAAGAAGGTACTGTTGGGGGGAGAGAGCACATGGAATTGGGCCAAAAATA
>NW_017731484.1:2566108-2567924 GCF_001890085.2 Hipposideros armiger | reverse complement strand
GTATTTTTCTTAATATGTAAGTAACATTTAAGAGAGATAGTGAGTTTAGAACTATATAAAAATGAAGAAGAATTAATCCTGTTAAAAACAAACAGGAAACACCTCTGAACCACTGCATGAGAATCGTATGGGAGGAGAATTGACAGTAAAAATCGGTAGAACATGGGGACAGGGATGAGGTCGAGGCTATGTTCATTGCTGAGCAAGGGCAGGACTGTTATATGGTTGTGCACTTCTGTGTGACGTAAACCTGAGGCTCAGGAGTATAGAGAAAGCAAAGACATCTGTGACCTACCTGCGTACATGACTGTTGTATAGCTGAACCATCAATTAATGCAGTCATCCTTAGCTCTAACTGAGGGCCAGTTATGTGCTGTGAACATAGAGTAAGGAGCCCTCATCAGTGAGAGCCAGTATTCTTAGGAAGTGGTGAGGCTTCTTCAGTGACTGAGCGATTTCTTCTTGGCGTTTAAGGTAGTGTCATTTACATAAAAAACAAAGCCAAAGAGTTGAATTCTGTTGTTAGCAGAGATTCTTTTTCCTTCCTTGATTGATTTAGGAGCAAAATGCTTACTCATCGTTTTATTCTTGGAGTAGAGGCAAACAGCAATTCCAGATAAATGTGTGGAATATGGGTTGAAAGATAGAAGATTTTACCCATGATTATTGAAAGTGGTTTTGAGCAAGTAGTAAATGCATCATTTATGCATTAATTCATTTCACATTCATTTATTGGATGCTAAGTGCAAGGCACTAGAAGCTGGGAAGGAAGAGAGCCTTCCAGGAAATAATCTGAGGTCAGACTTCCCTCTCAGGTGGCCAGAATTGGGCCCAAAACAGGTCTGGCTCATCCTCTATCAATTATGATTATTACTATTGTTTTTTTGACTCCCTGTCTCCAGGAGACAGTGCTGGCTTCCCTTTTTGTTTGTAACTGTCATGCATGAGTCATCTCTTCACTGTAAGTATTGCAGAATCACATATCACATTCTAGTTTCATTTGTACTGCGGCCAGGGGCTCAGCTGGCAGCCCTTTTGGCCTGTCTTCTAGAAGTCTTCATAGTCAGAACTGTGAGACCAACTGCACAAGTTAATTAACTGGGGAATGGAGAAGAGAGAGAGTGTCACTTTTTTCTATCCATTTTTGTTTGGTAAAAGATATATTTAAGAGTGGTCAGCTTCTTCCTAGGTGCCAGTGTATCAAGCAGTACCTACCATCAGAAAACCCTGAATCCATTTTTTAAAAAAATGAATGTGCACCCATGAGCAAATAAAGTCAGCTGTGTTTTAGAAAGAATATTGGTTTACAAATGGAATTGGCAGCTTTGGCCAATGGTTCTGTTGCACACACAAAATGATCCTTTGAGGAAAACCTGGAAACTTATTTTAGAATTTTTTTTTTTAGATGGCTTTTTTTTTAACCCCCCTCCCATCTAGGAACCATCTTTTTTTTTTTAACTTTATTGGGGAACAGTGTGTTCTTCCCAGGACCCATCAGCTCAAGTCAAGTTGTTGTCCTTCAATCTTAGTTGTGGAGGGCACAACTCAACTCCAAGTCCAGTTGCTATTCTCAATCTGGTTGGGGGGGGCGGGCGCAGCCTACCATCCCATGCGGGAATCGAACTGGCAACCCTGTTGCTCAGAGCTCACACTCTTGAGCGAGCTCTTAACCAACTGAGCCACCCAGCTGCCCCATATTTTAGAATTTTAAGAAAATGCATTAAATAAACACACAAACAAAAATTCTTCCTGATGGGCCAGCCAAGTGGCTCAGTTGGTTAAGAGCTCACTCAAGAGTGTGAGCTCTGAGCAACAG
>NW_017731484.1:2560269-2565574 GCF_001890085.2 Hipposideros armiger | reverse complement strand
GCTTTTTGAATATGCCTCATGAAGTGATTCATCCTCTAGTAGTGTGACTCAGGGTAGTGAAAGCAGGTTTGTTTTGAACAGCAGGAAGAGTGTCAAACTGGCCTTCCAATCAGAAAGCATTCCATGCAATTCAAGGCACAGATGAAACAGCAAATTTCTTCATGGCCTGGGGTTGGATGGAAAATAGGAGGATTTATGCAGTGTTTGCTTACATACAAATGGTGAGTTGAAAAAGCACTTTTAGCCTCAGGGGGTTCAAAGTGGCCAGCCAAATGACACTTATGTGAACTACCTGAGCATAAAACTTACTAGTGCTTTGTTGATGAAGAAGGTGAGACCTTTGTGCTTTGTTGGGAATGGGAGAGACCACATACACATACACACACACACACGCACGCACGCACGCACGCACGCACGCACGCGCGCGCGCGCACACACACGCACACACACCCCTATGAGAAACAATAGGCGGCATTTTCAGTCCTTCCCTACTTTATCTAGAGAAGGAGATAAAAAAGGAACAGGTCCTAGGATTTGATTTTTAAAAATCTTTCATCAGAAATACGTGTTGCTCAACTAAGGTAAGGAATGCAAACAATGTTAATCTGAAAGAAAATAAACAAATTGTATATCTTTTAGATTTTAAAGAAAGTAAAATTTCAACACCTGTTAACTGTTAAGGACACAAACTCTTGTAGGTTTGTGTTGAGTTCCTTTATAACAAAAATGTGCTAGAATTTTGTGGAGGATTGATTTTGAGTTTGCAGACTCCTGAAGACATTGGGAGTTGGTGTGCCTACAGTGGTGATACAGGCGAGAAATCTCCAGGTCACCCCTTAGGTCTGGAATGCCAGGCGCAGTATATAATTTCAGACATACAGAGCAGCAGCAGGTGCAGTGGATGGAAATATATGCTCTTTAGTGCTCAGGATCCTCAGGAAAGAAGTCGAACACAAAGCAGAAACTACTGGCTGGGAAAAGGGCCTGTAGAATACTTGTTTCTAAACCAAAGATCATTCTTGAAACGCGCTTTAGGAACCTGTGTATATCAGTTATGATTGGGTTCAATCTTATGTAAATGACAATGAGGAAAGCAGGGGCTTGCTTAAACAAGACACATCTTAATTTTTTCTTTCCTCATTTAAAAAGTCTGAAGTTAGGCATTTGAGGGCTAGTGTGGCAGCTTCGTGGTCATCGGGTTCCCTATTTCTTTCTGCTTCAGCGTCCCTAGTTCTGGCTTCCACCCTGAGGTTTGCCTTACGGCTGCTGGACGACCACCGCTGTTCTAGATGTCACATCTGTGCTCCAGGCAAGCGGGTCAAGGCCGAAGTGCACACTCCTTGGTAGAATCAAATCTGAAGAGCTTTCCTGGCCACCCTTGTCTGTCTGTAAAGGACGTTGCCTTCCCAATAAGCAGAGGATAAATATTGGCTAGGCAAACCTTAGTCTCTGCCATACCAAGTGATCATGAGAATGAAGGTTATTACGCTAAGACTTTGGGATACCTGCACACTCTTAGAATAAGACAGGAATAATATTTGGCAAACCTGGCTTTCAGTTTGCTGTTGATTGATTGATTCAACAATACTGCTAGGCACTGTAGTTACAGTCATGAACAAGACAGACATGGCCCCTGCCCTTAAAGAGTTTACTGGCTAATGGGGAAAATGGGTTTTAAATAAATAAATTACAAATGTGTTGCACATTAAGAAAAGGAGAAGTAGAGAGTTCTTGGTATCGTGTAGTAGGAAAGACTCTGTAAGGGTATAACATGACATACACGTCGAGATTTAAAGGATGCTTGAGAGTAGCCCAGGCTAGAAAGGTGAGGATGGGGTGGGAGATGAGTCAAGAGTGGGAGAAATGTTCCAGACAGACTCACTCTTAGTCTGGTAATTTCCATAACAGTTCTTCCATTATTTGTCTTATTTCTTAAGCAGAGAGAATCAGTGGGCGTTTCCAAGCAACAAAGGAAGGCAGGGACTAAATATTCTTTTTATCTGAAACGGCTGAAGGGGCTGCCGTTTCCACATTTGGTTTTTCACTCTAGATGAGTGCCCGCCTGCATGGGCTGCCCCAGGCAATATTGGTAGCTAAGGTGGGCAAATGATTGGGGGATATCAGAGTCCAGTTGCCCCATCATAGATCTGGATTTTGGTCTCAGTGTGGGACTTGGGGGAGGCAAGGATTGGTTCTGACCCTGAAGTGCTGATATGACCCCCTTCCCCTTCCAGGAAGTGGACATTGTGGTGGCACCATGGCAAGGCCTCCGGCCCACAGTGGATGTCCTGGGTGACTTGGTGACTGATTTCTTGCCTGTGATAACCTATGCACTTCACAAAGATGAACTGTCTGAGACGGAGGAGCGAGAGCTTCAGGAAATCCGAAAGTATTTCTCCTTTCCCATATTCTTTTTCAAAGTGCCGAAGCTGGGCTCAGAGATAATTGACTCCTCTACCAGAAGAATGGAGAGTGAAAGATCGCCACTTCATCGCCAGCTAATTGACCTGGGCTATCTGAGCATCAGTCACTGTAACTGGGGGGCCCCCGGCCAGGACCCTAAGGCTCAGAGCATGTTGGTGGAACAAAGTGAGAAATTAAGACACTTGAGCACCTTTTGTCACCAGGTGCTTCAGGCTCGCCTGGTGGACGCAGCCAGGGCCCTGAACCTGGTGCATTGCTGCTGCCTCGACATCTGTATTAACCAGGCCTTTGACATGCAGCGGGACCTGCAGATTACTCCCAAACGCCTGGAATATACGCGGAAAATGGAGAATGAGTTGTATGAATCCCTGATGAATATTGCCAACCGAAAGCAGGAGGAAATGAAGGACATGATTGTTGAGACGCTGAACACCATGAAGGAGCAGCTGCTGGAGGATGCTGCCAACATGGAGTTTAAAGGTGGGTCCCAGAGAACTTGGGGGGCGGGGTTGCTGGGACGACAGGAGCCTCTACCCTTTCCAGCTGGGAATAGAGGAACCTCAGGGTCATCTCACCTACGCCACTGTCATCAGCAGGAGTCCACCTTAAATCATCTAGCCAAGATGGCCTTGTTCCAGCAGACCTTCCTGCTGGAGCCATTGTCATTCCTTCCCTGCACTATTAGCCTAACTTTTTTGGTGAATTCATTTTAATAGTGCTCTTTAATCTCCATTTCTATCTATATCCCCTTGCCCCTAATGGAGCGAGAGAAGAGCCACTTGAAGAATGTCGCTAAGTCATGCTTTTAGCCTTGACTTCTTTGGCAGAGTTCATGCTTCTTCATTGGTCCTTTCTGTGTGCATGTCATGGTTTCCACTTGCTTTTCAGGCTGCTCCTAAAACCCCATTCAGGAGGATTTTCCAAAGTAGTGTTTTTAGCTTTTCTGACAGTCCCATTCTTCACGAATGACTATTAACAAAATTGGGCCAAAGTGGTTAGGCAGGTCTCTTGGTGTCTGAGGTCTAGATGCTGCTGACTTTGTATACTGACTGCTGTTTAAACCTTTCTGCATGAACATTAGCTCTACTACCCATTAATTAAGGGGACATGGTTTGCAAGTTACGCTTTAGGGTCTCAATCATGGGTACACATCCAAATCACCTGGGAGGCTTTTTGAGAATATAGATGCTTGAGACTATTAATGCATCAGAAATTTCTGACATGGGACCTAGCATCAGTTTTTTTCAAAAGCAACCTCCCTAGGTGGATTCTACTTCTTGCATTTTCTAGATGAGGGAACTGGGACTTAGGTTAAATAATTTGCTCAGGGTCACACAACTACTAATAGTAGAGGCAGAATTTGAATCTAGATAATCTGATTCCTGAGCCCGTACTCTTTTGTTTCCATGCTCTACCACTTCTTAATCAGCTCCTAGTTACTTGAAGAAGGTGCCACCATCTTCCTAGTGACCAGCTTCAAAACCTCAGCTTGGTCTTTAACCATTTTCTTTCTCCTGTGCCCACATCCAGTCAGTTACCAAGACCAGCTTAGTCTTCTTCCATATTTGATATCTGCCTTTGCTTTTCTATTCCCTCTTCTATAGTCTAACTGAACTATTGTTAGCTGATTGCTCTCGTTGACATCTTCCGTTCCTTTCTCCAGTTCATCTTTATTAGCTCCCTATTCCTATAGACTAAGTTTAGATTCCTTTGCCTAGTATTGAAAGTCTTCCAAAGCCTAGCCCTTACCAACTTTCCCAGTCTTATTGCCCACTATGCACCGTCCTGTAATTTCTGTTTCAGTTGGTCTCAACTGCTTGCTGTTCTCTACATGCTCCTTTTACTTTTTCTTTGCTCATGCCCTGCCCTAAACCTGAAATGCCTCCTATTGTCTGTGAATTTCCAAATGCTACCTACCCTTAAAGTCCTCTTCCAAGTAACATTTTTCATGAAGCTGTCTTTAATTTTCTTAGCTAACAACCATCGCATTCATCTGAACTCCCAAAGCATTTCATTTGTAATTGAAATTTCTGGCATGTTTTACTTTCTGTCTTTTATTATAGTTATTAACAGTTATGTTCTTCTGACAGTTTTCTAAAATCCTAGAGGTGAAGGAGAATAGAATCTGGGTCTTAATCATTATTATACCCCTTGCAGCAAATAACACAGTATCTGTTACATCTTTGGAGAATGAATGAGTGTGTGAATGGTGGTATATGGCTGTGTTACACTTATAGATACAAAGGAAATATGGGTAGCTTTCACAAGCATAGGGTACCTTATTTCTTATAGGTCTTTCTATAGATGAACAAAAATACCTCTTTGGTAAATTCCTATGGTAGGGAGGAGTTGCTGAGAAGTGCTCACTTGCAGTGGAAATCCTAGGGAGTCTTCTGAATATTTAACTAAAGACACTGGAGCAGCAGTGCTGGCATCGTAGGGCATATGATAAAGGCGGGTTAGGACAGGTAGGTTGGGCAGACAATGAAATATTTGATTGTCTGTTATGTGCCAGGCATACCATGTTTGGTGTCTGGGATACAGTGGTTAGTTCAACACACGTGGGAGTAACTGGGAACAGATAGATCAAATGTTCAGCTCTGGTAATGACATTGTGGATTTGTGGATCTACTTACCTAGTTGGCTATATATTAGACACGACTTAACATGTCTGCTGTTACCTTGTTCTAAGTCCTTTCTGAGTATCCTTGATGCAACGATAAATAGATTTAGAAGAGAGCTACCACATATTCTCTGGAGCCAGATTTCTATTACTGGTTTTTGTTTGTTTTTAAATAAAAGTAATACATACGCACTGGGTATCACGACATACATACTTTATAAAATACTTATTTTTTGAAAAGATAATACCTACATACAT
>NW_017731484.1:2558244-2559454 GCF_001890085.2 Hipposideros armiger | reverse complement strand
CCCTCCTATAAATGTGACCAAAAAGCTAACAAAATCAGGAGGCTCATTCTAGACACAATTGTTCCATCTCAGGATTCCTAGTTCCCTTAAGTAATTGAGGGTTATAAGGTCCCTGATCATCCTGAAGGTCAGAGTTCAACAGCCAGCCATGTGTTTTGCAGCTGTCATCATGGCAGCTCCTTAGCTCTGACTGGAGTGATGCCTTTATTCAGTATGCCTGCCCCTATCCTCACAGCCAACTAGCTTATTTCTCTGCCTCCATAGATGTCATTGTCCCTGACAATGGGGAACCAGTGGGCACCAGAGAGATCAAATGTTGCATCCGAGAGATCCAGGAACTCATCATCTCCCGGCTGAATCAGGCGGTAGCTAACAAGCTGATCAGCTCTGTGGATTACCTACGTGAGAGCTTTGTTGGAACCCTGGAACGGTGTCTGCAGAGCCTAGAGAAGTCTCAGGATGTCTCAGTTCACATCACCAGTAATAATCTCAAACAGGTACTCAAAGAATGTTTAAGATACCATGTCACAGGTAATGCATGAAACAATCCACACACAAGCCCAACTTCAAGTTAGCCAAGAATTTCCCTTTCAACTTTTTGCTGATCCAATTAGAATTTTGTTTTTCTTATCACATGACCATTGCCTGTGGGAGGTGCTTGTGAACTGTATGTACATTGCTGTTAAGTCGATAAGCAAGAAGAAGATGAAAGGGCGGCCAGTTAGCTCAGGTGGTTAGAGCGCAGGCTCATAACACCAAGGTTGCCGGTTCAATTCCCAAATGGGCTGCGGAGCTGTGCCCTCCACAACTAGACTGAAGATAACTACTTGACTTGGAGCTGATGGGTCCTGGAAAAACACAATGTTCCCCAATAAAATTTCTTTAAAAAAAAAAGAAGAAGATGAAGAAAACGGGCCCAAATAGACACAAAATTGGTGATCAACTTGCATTGACTCTGCACATATCTTGAGGAATAAATTTGAGAACCTGGAGACCAGACTGTGTTCTTGAAGTAAATATCATTTATTGCATTTTTAAAATAGCCACTCTACTCAGGGCATATTGATTTTCTTTTGTGTGCTCTCTTTCAGATCTTAAATGCCGCCTATCATGTCGAAGTCACATTTCACTCAGGGTCCTCAGTTACAAGGATGCTGTGGGAGCAAATCAAACAGGTAGAGGTTGCCTAGGGAAAAAAATTTTAGCCCTT
>NW_017731484.1:2553532-2555018 GCF_001890085.2 Hipposideros armiger | reverse complement strand
GACGCTACTCATGTTGGAGGAACTGGTTCATTTGGGGAATTGTTGGGGTGAGGGAGATAATGTGCACAGAAATGTTAGGGAGAAATTCTGGAGGATTAAAAATGTTAAAGAGTTTCCATAGGTTTCAAATTGTGTTACAGACAATGAGAAGCTATCGAAAGATTTTATTTTAGTGAAGGTGAAACACCCTCAGTTGGATATTGAGGTTCCCTCATCTAAAATAACCACCAAAACGGAAGTGAAGAGGTTACTTTTGTCTGTTCTCTGCACTGAAGCTGAGGAGAATGGGGGGAAAGGTAACTCCAGTGTGTCTGGGTAGGTCCCTTCTCACAGATTTCTCTTGTCCCAGTTTATATGGAAGCTTCCAGAAGTAGAACAAAGGAATCCTTAGAAATGCTGGAGCCATGAGAAATCAATATGATGAAGAAAACGACCCTCCAAATGGCTTTCCCTTTTCATTTCCGAGGACTTAAGCTCAGTATTGTCTGCTGCTTCTCCACAAGTGGGCTAGAAAACCATATTTGAGCTTTTCGTTGAGTGATATAATGTTCTCCAGAATTCAAGATATCATAAATCGGACACTTGGTAGAGTAAGATTAGTGACTTTGGTATTTGAATCCATAAAACCCAACCTGGCCTAACTAGGCCTACAGAGCAACGGATGTAAATCTGCTGAGGGACCTAGAGATACTTATTTTGAGCCTCAAGGGCAGTTCCAGAGTTTGTTTAGGGGTTAGAATGAGCTCATGCCTTCAGTCGTTTGGTTGCATCTCTCCTAGTCACTTCTGGGGATTACCCAGCAGACCTATATGCAGCCTTCAGGGATTTTATCTGCCCTGGATAGCTTGCCTTTCCTTGCTTCTCCTCTACTCCCGTCTCCCACCTGCTTTCCTCTTCCCTTTTTTATTCTACTTTTATGTCCTTGTATGCCCTAGTGCAGTCAGTCTTTCAGTGCCCCACAGAAGGAACTCTTAGTTGATGTAAGCAGGTTGGACTGAGGCGTTGTCTTGTTAGTGACAAGCAAGCTGTTTTGTCTCCCTAAGGCTGGGCTGACCCTGGAGACACGTTTGCAGATAGCACTAGATGTGGTGGAAGGAATCCGCTTCCTGCACAGCCAGGGACTTGTCCACCGTGATATCAAACTGAAAAACGTGCTGGTAAGTAAGCTGTTTCCCTAAGATAACGCACTGCCTCTGTGAGTTAAGTGACCTCTGGAGGGTACATGTAAGTTTGGTCACAGGAAACGACTGGAAGGAAAGTAGTAGAGTTAACAGCAGAGTACATGGGTGGTATCTTGAACTTAAAGCTTAGGGAGGACTTGCATCATAGACGCAGTTTATATTGCTTAAGTTTTTTCTTTCAACACTATTGAAAAAATTTAAACTTACAGGAAAGTTAATAGGGTGGTACAATGAAAGCCTATGTACTGTTCACCTAGATTCATATTCTCTCTTTTTTCCTAGTGTGGTCTCTGTATCTCTCTACA
>NW_017731484.1:2549719-2552278 GCF_001890085.2 Hipposideros armiger | reverse complement strand
CTCTTTCTTTCTCCACACACATACCTTTACTGAACTATATGAAAGTTAGTTGCAGATAACAGTCATTCCTAAATATAGGTATACCTCGTTTTATTGCACTTTGTTTAATGCACTTCACAGATACTGTGTTTTACAAATTGAAAGTTTGTGGCAACCCTGCCTGGAGCAAGTCTATCCTGCCTTTTTTTTTTTTTAACAGCATTTGCTCACTTCATGTCTCTGTGTCACATTTTGGTAATTCTCACAATATTTCAGTCTTTGTCATTATTTTCATATTTGTTACAGTGATCTATGATCAGTGGTCTTTGATGTTACTGTTGTAATTGTTTTGGGGTTGCCACAAACCACACCCATACAACATGGCAGACTTTATCAATCAATGTGTGTGCTTCGACGGCTCCACTGACTAAGCTGTTCCTGCATCTTTTTCCCTCTCTAGGGCCTCCCTGTTCCCTGAGACACAAAAGTATTGAAATTAGGCCAGTTAATAACCTCATAATGTCCTCAAAGTGTTCAAGTGAAAGGAAGAGTCACACGTCTCTCATTTAAAATCAAAAGCTAGAAATGACTACATTTAGTGACGAAGGCATGTCAAAAGCCAAGATGGGCCAAAAGCTAGGCCTCTTGTGCCAAGCAGTTAGCCAAGTTGTGAATGCAAAGGAAAAGTTCTTGAAGGAAATTAAAAGTGCTACTCCAGTGAACCCACGAATGATAAGAAAGTGAAACAGCCTCATTGCTGATATGGAGAAAGTTTTAGTGGTCTGGATAGAAAATCAGACTGGTCTAAACATTCCCTTAAGCCAAAGCCTAATCCAGAACAAGGCCCTAACTCTCTACAATTCTATGAAGGCTGAAAGGTGAGGAAGTTGCAGAAGAAAAGTTAGAAGCCAGCAGAGGTTGGCTCATGAGGTTTAAGGAAAGAAGCCATCTTCATAACATAAAATTGTAAGAGGAAGCAGCAAATGCTGATGTAGAGACTGCAGCAAGTTGTCTGGAAGATCTAGCTAAGACAATTAATGAGGGTGGCTGAACTAAATCACACATTTTCTTTCTTTTTTTTGTTTTTAAATTTCATTGGGGAACAGTGNATTTTTCTGTGTCCTCCCAGCTGGAAGCTGGCCACTCAGGCCGGTTGGAGAAAACCGAAGATCTGTGGCTGAAGGTTAGGAAAGACCATGCCCCCCGCCTGGCCCGCCTTTCTCTGGAGAGCCGTTCTTTACAGGATGTCTTGCTGCATCGTGAGTCCTTGTATTTTTGCAAGTAAATTGGAGGAGGGTTCTAGATACTTGACATGCTCATGTTCAGCCTTAGAGAATCCCAGTTTCAAAAGCTGCTTCCTTGTGAAGCTGCCTAAGCACCCCTTGATGTGTTTTTGAATTCCTGAAGTGTGTTTGTTGCTGCTATTTATATAGTTGAAATAACATAACCAAAGTTTATTCAAATCAAACCAGTTAGGTTACTTTCTGCTGGTTTAGAATAATGTCCTAATTTCTTCCCCTCTGTAATTATGACTTCCTACGTCTAGGCAGGTCCAAGGCTAAGAATCTTAGCAAGTTCCCATCCCTCCTGCCTTATCTCTGTCTCTGTACCTTGCAGGTAAACCTAAACTGGGACAGGAACTGGGCCGGGGCCAGTATGGTGTGGTGTACCTGTGTGACAACTGGGGGGGACACTTCCCTTGTGCCCTCAAGTCGGTTGTTCCTCCAGATGAGAAGCACTGGAATGACCTGGCTTTGGAGTTTCACTACATGAGGTGAGTTGGGTCTCATCTTGTCTATGGGAAGAGATCCAGAGTAGAAAGCCAGAAGCCTGGCGTAAATTTTGTACCAAAAGCTACACTATGCCGTGTCTCTGCACACCTAAGTCTCAAAATGTTGTAGACCAGATTTCTGTGTCTGGCACCAAACTGTGGTCCCTTCAAGGCCATTACTGCCTTTTCCCCACCATCCTAATTTCTCAGGCTCAGCTTTATGTTTGACTTTCTTACTTAGTCCTTAAGGCCTCTCCATTTTTCGATGCCATAATTCTTTGTCCTTGCTCAGGAGTTCATTCTCTTTGCCCTCTTTCTATACCAGGGCCTTTACCAGTGGACTTTGACTAAGTACTGTCTCAAGGTTGCTCCCTCCCTTGGGTGGCATGCTGTGTTGTAGCCCAGCCCTCTCTCCCTCCCCTTAGGTCTCTGCCAAAGCATGAGCGACTGGTGGATCTCCATGGTTCTGTCATCGACTACAACTACGGCGGTGGCTCCAGCATTGCCGTGCTGCTCATTATGGAGCGGCTACACCGCGACCTGTACACTGGGCTGAAGGTGAGGCGAGGCGAGGGCAGAGTGAGATCCACCGGCAGCAGATCCGCAGCTCCCTTCCTGGCCTGTCATCCTTTCTTTTTTTTTAAAAGATTTTTATTGGGGAATTTGGGGGATGGGAACAGTGCTGGGGAATTGGGGGAAGGGGAACAGACAAGCTGCTGTCGTTTTGTTCTTCAGTCTAGTTGTGGAGGACGTTGCTTCACTGGCCCAAGTTGGCACCATCATTGCGCTCTTCCTGAACGAGGCAGATC
>NW_017731484.1:2543574-2548584 GCF_001890085.2 Hipposideros armiger | reverse complement strand
TCATACTCTGGAATCCTATACTAAGCCATTAAAAGGAATGACAGGTCTCTATGCATTGACAAGGAAAAATGTTTATACTACATCATTGGGTGAAAAAATAATTTATAGGAGAATATATTTAGTATGACCCCTTTTTGTGTAAAAATCCCTTCCATTCTCCATAACCCCAAATTGTCTAGAGATCTAGTCCATCTCTCTCTATATATATGCATAGAAAAAAGTTTGTAAGGATGTGCATCAAACTTGTAACGGTGTACAATTAATCCCTGTCATACGCAGAGGTGAAAGAATTCACAAGACTCAGAAAAGTAGGAAAGCAAACAAAGGTTTTATTCAAGTTTGGAAGCCAGTGGCAGCTGGGTAGTAAGAAGAGAAACACTGGCAGGTGAGGGGTTGCTAGGGGCAGAGTCTCGAGGTGGACAGCTGCACCTAACTTAAAGTTAGCTTTTTCTTATATAGGAAAGGGGGAGCCACTCAGGCAGGACTGAGAGCTGACATCCTTCCTGGGATCTGGTCTTTTTAAGATAATGGCATCTCTGAACTCCAGACTCGGATTGAGCCACTGAGGCCTGGGTCTTTATGCATCACCAGTAAAAACTGCAAGAGAGTTTTAAATTGTATTCCGGTGTCCGGGTGCTTGAGGATTAAGAAATTGCTCTTTTCAGGTTAGGATTCTGTTAATTAAATGGATTAACAAGGTATGGGTAGCCTTGAGAAAGGGAACAGAGTTCTTAAGTCAATCAGTGAGGAGAGATAGAGGAANAAGTCTGGTGGCACTTAGGCTGTCAAGGGCTCAGCAAGACCCAGGTCTGAAGATTTTACCTCCTAGCTTTGGCTATGTGTGCTCGCAAGTGGTGCGGTGAGATTGTGGCTGAGGGACGAAGAAGGATAGGATGAAAGAATTACTCTTACTATGTTCTATCCTAATGATCAACTTAATTAGGGCAATTTACCCCAGCCCCCAGATGATCACCTGGCCATTTTTAATGCACTTGAAGTCTAATCACTTATGTGGCTTCAAAACTGAGTGAGGGACCTTCCTGCAGAGCAGTTGGAATAAATGGTGGAGTGGAGCTAGGAGTTGCTGACCCTGTGCCTAGGGAGCCAGCCATGGGTTGAGGAATGTTCGTTTGGGTGAGGTTTCCACAGGCATGCCCTAGTTCCCTTAATCTTCTGCAGAGAGAAGCTCATTGATTGAGCAAGCCTTTCACTTCTCCGGGAAGGAGGACCGTGCTGGTTCTTCCCAGACCAAAGAGAGTCGCTTGTGACTGCCTTCATTTTCAGGGGGACAGAGCCTAGGCAGCAGTTTCTCCTCATTTTTAACACTAAAAGTCAAGGAAACAGCGGAGGAAAGGATACGTTACTACCACAGATAGAAATAGGGAATGATAGAACTTTTAACTCGTACCTGTCAGCTCTCCAATGCATTTTTGCATCTTTGCTTGAGCTACCAAAGGTGTTGGAAAAGTTTTTTTTCTTATGGGAGGAGTGGTTTGGGGTGGCAGGGCTACAACGTGATAACTGCACTGAACGACACTTTATTTTTTGGTCCATTATTCAGCACTGAGAAGCCAAGGAGGATTGGTGACAGTAGCACTTGGGGGAACAGACTGCCTCTGGACTTGCTTTGCCGAGAAGGCATGCTTGGTGTTCCATCTGACTAATAGAGAGCCTCCAAAGTCCACACTGCAGCCTAAGCTGCCCTCCAAGAGTCCATTACCAAAAGAGTTGCTTTCTTTGAGATTTCAAAGCTTGATATTTGAATTTGCTGGGTCAAATAACCCACTTTCTCTTTAAAAGGAAAAAAAAAANGTAGTTATCTTCAATCTAGTTGTGGAGGCGCAACTCAGTGGCCCATGTGGGAATTGAACCGGCAACCTTGGTATTATGAGCACTGCACTCTAACCAACCGAGCTAACCGGCTGCCCCTAAACCACACATTTTCAATGTAGACAAAATGGCCTTTGGTTTGGCCGAGTGGTTCAGTTGATTAAGAGTTAGGTTAAGAGTGTGAGCTCTGCAGCCTCAGCAAGACCCTCCACCAGCAAAAAGATTATGATTTGCTAAAGGCTCAGATGATAGTTAGCATTTTTTAGTAATGAAGTATTTTTAGTTAAGGTATGTTTATTGTTTTCTTAGATATAATGCTATTGAACACTTAATAGACTACAGTATAATGTAAACATAACTTTTATATGCACTGGGAAACCAAAAAATTCATGAAACTTGCTTTATTGGAATATGGGCTTTATTGAAATTGTCTAGAACTGAACATGTATTATCTCCTATGTATCCCTGTATGTCGGCTTGTATCTCCTAAGAAAAAGGGTATTCTTCTATGTAATGAAAATGGCATTATCACATCCAAGAAATTTAACATTGATACAATACTGTTAGTTAACATACTGTCTGTATTAACATTTTCTAATTGTCCCAAATATGTTCAATTATCCCAAATATAGTCTATTAATTTGTTTGGTCCTGGATCCAATCCAGGGACCATGCATTGCATTTTGTCGCCACGTTTCTTTAGTGTCCGTTCATCTAGAATAGTCCTTCTGTCTTTTTTGCTTTTGCGACTTTGATATTTTTAAGGATTCTAGGTCTCATTATTGTTTAGGGTTTGATTGGGGTTGCTGGATGAGGGCTGAGGTGGGTAAATGCACCTTAAGAGGGAAAATAGTCATGAATATCTAAATTATAAAGAATCTCTTGACATGCTTCTCTTGAAAATATATTGGATTATCATTGAGGATCTCTGGCAACACTTAAATGACGTGTAAAGAAAGATATAGCAATTTGGGGGACGGAAAGATCTTTCTAAAATTATAGGCTAAAACCTAAGAGACTTATCAATAACCAAATGAGACACAGATTTATTCTCTTGGACCTTTAGGAAAGGAAACTACAGGGAATTCAAGAAACTCTCCTCAGCTGGCCAAAGGACCTCAGCCTTCTTACTTAGCAGTTTTCTGCCCTGAAGTTGGATCTCAGAGGAGAATAATCAGGAAGTGAAGTACTTTCCTCAGTGTCCTTCACTTATTCATTCTTCCAAGGTCTCTTAAGCTCCTGATAGTGCCAGGCGCTATGCTAAATGCTGGGAACCCAAAGATGAAAAAGGGAGTCCCTGCCATCAGGTTGCGTATAGTCTGTCTGGGAAGAAGACAGTAACGGGAATGAACCTGGAGGCAGGGAGACTGGAGGCAGGATTAAGTACTACTGAGGTGGAAACCTGCTTGTGAGCTTGGGGATGCAGGTGAGTGCTATGTGCAGGACCAGACACAGGGTGACTCTTGCCCTGCTTTGTTGACAGCTGGACAAGCAGAACCGTGCCAAGATCACTGACTTGGGATTCTGCAAGCCAGAGGCCATGATGTCAGGCAGCATTGTGGGGACACCCATCCATATGGCCCCTGAACTTTTCACAGGTAAGCTGGAGGCAGGAAGTAGTGGGCTGGGCTCTGTACTATAACCCTGAGTGCTACCCCTAGAGCTAAGAGTAGTATCCACAAGTACCACTGGCAGATCTGGCCCAGGCAAGGGAGAAAACAGAACCGGGAAAACCTAAGACAAGTAGGGGGAAAAGTGAAGAGGTCAAGGGTCAGAAAGAAAGTGCAAATGGGAGTCGCCAGCTGTTCCTTTGGATGTCTCTCTGGGTTATTAGTATAATAATTGCCATAAACAACCAATTATTTAATCATAAAATATTGACTCAATAACCCCTATATGTATGAGGTTGGACAATTACGTTCACAAAGTCACCCTAGAAAAAGTGCTACGTACCTCATTGCTGAATATCACTACGGTCACCTTCGAAGTACTCCCCTTGGGAAGCTATGCACTGACACCAGCACCTAGTCCACCCTTCAGAGCAATTTTGGAACTCTTTTTCTGGAATGGCCATCAGAGCTGTCCTCGTATTACCCTTGATGTCCTGAATATCATCAAAATATCTTCCTCTCAATATTTCCTTTATCTTTGGGTAATGAAAGAAGTCATTGGGGGCCAGATCAGGTGAGTGGGGAGGGTGTTTCAATACAGTTGTTTGTTGACTGGCTAAAAACTCCCTGACAAGACAGTGCCTTGTGAGCTGGTGCATTGTCGTGATGCAAGAGCCATGAATTGTTGGCGAAAAGTTCAGGTCGTCTAACTTTTCCACGCAGCCTCTTCAGCGCTTCCAGATAGTAAACTTGGTGAACTGTTTGTCCAGTTGGTACAAATTCATAATGAACAATCCCTCTGATGTCAAAAAAGGTTAGCAACATTGTTGTAACAAGTTTGTGAACTTTCTGACCTTGTATAATATTAGGAGTTGTCCCCTATCATAAAGAACTTACAGATGACAGAGAGGTAAAATAATTAGGAAGCAATATAATACGACGTGATGAAGTGCTAAATTAAATACTACATAATGTAATGTTGGTGTTCAAGGAAGGGATAAATGAAGGTTGAAATGTCTGGTGGTTTTGTGGGAGAAGTGAGATTTTAGGTAGAACTTGCATCAGATCTGGAAAAATCAGTAGGTGGGAAGGGAACTCATATTTAAGTATATTCTTTGAGCTAGGCAGTGAGTATATATTTTTTATATATTTTATTCCATTTAATCCTCACTATAATTCTGTTCATGGCATTTTTATGTCCATATCATGGATAAAGTTAAGTCCAGATTGCTGAAGAAACGCATCCCAGAACACCGACCTAGAAGTCATATTGCTGGGATTGGAATCTAGCTCTTTCTGTCTCTAGAGTCTAACCATGTATCACGAAGGAAAGAAAATTCTGGAGGCTGGGGAATGGGAAATATGAGGAAAATTGCAGAATAGAAATAAGCATGACAGGGGGCTGGCTGAGTGGCTCATTGGTTAAGATTTGGCTTGGGAGCGTGAGCTCTGAGTAGCAGAACCGCTGAATCGGATCCCACATGAGTCAGAGACACTGCCCCCTAAAGTTAAGATGATGAACAGCAGCTCGACCTGGAGCTGGGATGCCGTGAGTCACCGGCAATGGCGT
>NW_017731484.1:2540379-2542145 GCF_001890085.2 Hipposideros armiger | reverse complement strand
CTCTAAAACATAAATGACTTCCTGCTGTCCACTGAACCCAGATGCTTCTGTCTGAGTTTAAAAACCTTTATATTCAGGTTCCAGCCTACCCATACACCTGTATTTCCCAACTTGATTTCCCTAATGTGACCTTTCAGGATTAATCTTTTTGACTGTCCCATTAAAATAAAAGGCCGGTTTTTCTTCTCCTTTGTCAAGTTCTAGTCTTGGCTCTCTTAATCCCTAGCATTGACCTTCAGTGCCATAGTTTTCTGTATTACAAAATGGGCATCATGAATGTGTCCTGCCCAACAAGGTTGTTATGAGAGATAATGGATGTTAAAGACTTTAGGGCAAAATGTGCAAAGAGCTCTGTAGATGTAAGCTAGTGGTGGTGCTTTGGATTTCTCTTTCTGGCTCACTGCTTGTCACCCCTTCTTGCTGTAGGGAAGTATGATAATTCCGTGGACGTCTACGCTTTTGGCATTCTTTTCTGGTATATCTGCTCAGGCTCTGTCAAGCTCCCTGAGGCATTTGAGAGGTGTGCCAGCAAAGACCATCTCTGGAACAACGTGCGGAGAGGTAAGAGCCATGAGCCCTTCCTTGTCCACACTCCCCTGTTGGGAGCAGACCAAACAATGCAGCAGGAGCCTGCCTTCACCATATATACACTTAAATCATCATGGAATCCAGAAAAGACATTTAAGTCAAACCATTGATTCCAGGCAGCATTGTACTGAACTGTCTCCAAAAGGCTTTCTTCTTTAAAATGTCTAGTTCTTCAACTTCTTATGTCAGTGTCTTCTAGTTTTTCATCACTGTTACTATTAGGTTCTAACCTAGATGTCTGCCTTTGAAACCAAAGCTCATCACATTCGCTAGCACGCTGAGCCCCATCTGGGTCATTAGCCTGTGAGCTGATGGCTCTTGGTTGCATGGGTCCCCCTCTCACTGACTCTGACCTTACTTCCATGCTCTTTTCTCTAGGGGTCCGCCCAGAACGTCTTCCTGTGTTTGATGAGGAGTGCTGGCAGCTGATGGAAGCCTGTTGGGATGGCGACCCCTCTCAGAGACCTCTCTTGGGCATTGTCCAGCCCATGCTCCAGGGCATCATGGATCGGCTATGCAAGGCAAATTCTGAGCAGCCCAACAGAGGACTGGATGATTCTACTTGAAAGCAAAGACCTTTCTCTTTCACTCTCTTATTTCTTTCCTTCCCCTTACCTTTTGGCCTTGGGAAGAATTTGACTGTTGTTCATTATGGAGAGCTTCCGAGGGAATAGATGCTTGCTGGGCACCTTGAGACCTCCCTGGGCAGAGATGACTCCTGGATGGCTGAGCATATTCAGCAGTTCACTGATGCCCCAAGCTATCCCTTTAGCAAAAGATTGTCTAGGACATTGGTAAAAGCTGGAGGAGGCAACATTCTGGCCTCAGAACTGAAACAGAGGCAAATGTTACCATTGTCTGTTCACTGTATGTTTATAAGACAAGTGGGACACTACAGTGGCAATAGTATTAAAAACTATAATTTTAATAATTTTGGTTCTAGCTAGGAATAATTTGGTTCTGTCCAATCATCAGGACCCTTTGAAAATTTGAGCTTAGTTCTGGGACTGTGAAGACATAGGAGCAAAAAAATAACTTGTGGATACCTGGTTCCTGCTGTCTGCACCCAGAGATATCAGGTTGCAACAGCCAGAGACCCCAGTGATAAAGCTAGAAACAAAGCTATCTTCCTTACAGTGCCAGTGCGTTTACATTTATAGGACCACATGGCCCTGATT
>NW_017731484.1:2523125-2533624 GCF_001890085.2 Hipposideros armiger | reverse complement strand
CCCCTGGCTTCTATTTCCTTTCTTTTCTCTTTGTTTTCTCAACATGGCTTCCCAATGAAACGAATCATAAAGATACTCAATGTTTAAGAATATGTTAAATCACAGCCTTTCTATGTGTGGAACCCTGGATGTTGAAAAGGCAAATGGATGGAGAAATGACAGGTTCAACATGAAGCCACAGGCTCTGAAAATAAGGGGAGCCGCTCTAGGTTCCAAGCTGGGAATGTGGAGAAACAATACAGAGTTCAACTGAGACATTTTACTAAGCAGGATTTGCTTACAGTTTTTAAAAGTTATTACTTACTACTTGATACCTGCAAAAAGCATATGCAACATCCTTGTAAATTATGTATATATATATATATATACATATACACACACACACACTACCATAGTTTTGAAGCCCCTGTGTCCTCTTTCCAGATGCCAACCCTTTGCCTCTTATCCACCCACAGGTTACTAATGTGCTTATCGTTCTCATGCTTTAAAAAAAAGTTTTTCCAAATATACATGTACCCTAAACAATATATAACTTGGTTTTGCATGTTCTTGAGCTTTACAAAAATGGCGTTACCTGTATTTAGTGTCTGTAACTTTTTACTCATTATGAGTCTGACTTTTACCCAAGCTAATTTGTCATCACTGTGGTACATTTCTTTTCACTGCAGTGTATTATTCTAATGTGTGAACGTACTGCAATTCAGCCATTCTCTTTTTTCTCAAGGAACCAACTTTTGGTTTGGTTGTTTCGTTGATTGTACCCTGTTTTCCATTTCATTAATTTCTGCACTTGTCTTAGTTATCTTCTTTCTTCTCCTTTTTTAGGGCTATTCCATTGTACATTGTTTTCCCCCCATCTTCTTCTTTTATTATTATTTAAAAAAATTTTATTGGGGAACAGCCATGGTCATTGGTTACACATTGCTTTCATGCTAAAGTGGCATAGTTGACTCTTTTAGGGAGGGCGCAGCTCACAGTGGCCCACGCGGGGATCGAACCGGCAACTTTGGCGTTATCAGCACCACGCTCTAACCAACTGAGCTAACCAGTCACCCTCCCTCCCTATCTTCTTAAATTGGATGCTTAGCTCATGAATTTTCAACATTTCTTCTTTTCTAACATCAACATTCAAGTTCAAAAATTCCCTTTAAATACAACTACTGCTGCATCCCATAAATTTTAATATGTAACATTTTTGTTATTGTTCAGTTTTAAGGGTTTCCTAATAGCTAGTGTGTGTCTTCTTTGCCCTGAGTTTTACACAGATGTGTTTTTAAATTTCCAAGTGTGAGGATAAATTCCTTTGTTTTGGTTAATGATTTATAACAATTACATTGTGGGCAGAGAACATGGTCTGTCTATATGATGCCAGTTTTAAAAAAATCTGTTGAAACTCGCTTCAGGGACCAGCTCGTGGTGAATTTTTATGTTCTATGTGTACATGAAAATAATGGGTATTTTCATTACTTTTTATGATTCACTGATGAAAATCCAGTTTTCTTTGTGAGACTGTAAACGATACGAGGGCAGGTGCGATTCTATTTTGTTCAGTGTCTGGCACACAGTAAGGATTATGCTGAATGCTTCCTCTTTGCCCCTCCAAACCCACGTTCATCGCTCTGCCTAGCTCCATGCCCTAGCATGCTGGCCTCTGTGGACTACATCTTTTGCTCTGGGGCTTCCAGTTGGGTTCAGCTGCGCTAGAGGAAGTCTGGACGGTGGCGGGAGGATTGGGGACATTTTTACAGTAGCTCACTTCCAGCTGGGCAGGGTTGGCAATAGCTGCCTTCTCCCTAAAGGTCGCAATTCCTGTCTGTGGCTTCTCTCCTCCAGCCACAGCGCTCGTGGCACAGATTCCACTCACCACTCTTTACTCCATCAAGCCAAGGAGCTTCCCACTGCTCCCGGTCCTAGGATGCTTAGTTGGTTTCCCATAACCTTGCTTACAGCTTTTAAATAGCCCCTCATTAAACTTTCTTCAGTTCCCCCTTTCGAGCACGCCATCTCTGTCTGGACAGAACCATGATTGATACAGCAGCCTAATGGGTATTTGTTCAACAAATTATGTGAAAACATGTACAAATTTGAGCAGAGCAAGAGGGAACCTGGTGTTTGGGGAACTGAGAGTTCAATAAGGCTGAAGAGTAGCAGCAAGGGGGCACTGGAGAGAAATAAGACTAGAGAGATTGGCAAGGGCTTGATCTGAAGAACCCTGTAGGCCATGGGTGATGTTCCTATAGACCTAGCTCCCTGAGAAAGAGACTCTGAGACAGATACTTATATGCAGGAAGTTACTGGGGAGATCCCTAGACCTTTTAGGATCAACACCTTAGACAGAAGCATGACTGAGCAGAGGAGAATGTAGAGTGCAATGAAGTTGCAAAGGAGGCCTCTGCTGATCCCATAGGGAGCTGTGGGCCTGAGATAACATTTCAAAATTGTCCCACCTTGAGGCTCCAGGGAAGAAGTCCAAGGTATCTGCCATTTTAAATGTTGCGCAGCATTCAGGAGAAGGCACAGCTCGTATCTCTGGCCCAAGGCTGGAGCCAGAGCTGGCAGATCTTGGAGTCTGAGTTCTTCAGCCCCAGAGTCACATTTTTCCCTCCAGCTTCTAGAACCGTAACCAGCTCTGGGCATACTTCATCATTTGGCATCATGAAGACCTAGTAAGTGGAATGAAAAGCTGGAACAAAGATCTCCACTGTTTCCTCTTTTCTCTCCTGAGAGAGGTGACCCCTGGGCAGCAGCTCAGAAGGCTTTCAGAGACAGTGGAGTAGGAAAGACCTTTTAAAGCATCCCATTTAAGCCATCTCTTACAGCAGAGGGCACTAAGATCCAGAGAGGAAAGGATGTCTCACAGCTAGCTAGAGGCCAGGACGAGAATAGCACCCCCTTGCTCCCCAGGCCAGTTTTTCTCTCTTCATTATGGCTCCCTCAGGCCCTCTGAGTTGAGGAGACTGGCAGATGAGCCCCTTCATCTGTCTCTCAGCTATGGGGTCTGGCAGAGTCTCATGTATGAGACCCCCATCCAATGTCAGGCACTAAACAGAAGTCTGTGGCAGCTGTTGTCATCAACTCTGTGGCCCTGGGATGCAAGAATAGCTTTGGAAGAAGAGCTTGCTGAATCAGAAGCCGAGGTGAGGGATGCAGGCCAGGGCAGGCGAAGGGAGGGGCAGCCTGAGGATGCTGCTAAATGCTCCCAAGTTGTGGGGTGGGGACCAGCTGGGTGGGGTTTCCATGAAGGGTAACTTTGATAATCTGCATTTCAATGACTACACCCAAGAAGCAGTTAGCTCCAAGGAGCAGAAGCCACTGTAATGGTGGACTCAAGAAAAAAAACATTCAATGATGGTTGTTAAAAATGGAAGGCAGACTTTATTCTGGACCATCTGTTAGGCCAGGAGCAGAAACTGCCTTAGGCCTGGAGAAACTGCCCCGAATGTGCTGAATAGAAACCATCTTATCTTAGAAAGCCATCTTGTCTTATTCCCTGCTTGCGCACCACATGGTTATAAACAATCAACTTCTCATCACCAGTTATCAGTCCCTTCAAAAAAGGATCATTTTCCTCACATTTAATGAGCATATTGCAGATGTTTAGACGCGCTGTCAAATGAACTTCTTTGAGTTCATGCAGAACCCAAATATCGAGCTTGCTTATGTATCCCAGCTTCTTCAGGTGGTCGTGAGCGCTTGAATGATGGATGTTCAATGTTTCTGCAATCTCTCTTGTCGTGTAACATGGGTTTGAGTCGATCAATGCCTTTATTTTGTCTTCATAAACCTCGGTGGGCCTCCCTGACCAAGGAGAGTCATTGAGATCAAAATCACCAGCACAGAATTTCATGAACCATCGTTGGCACTGACATTTTTGTAGAGCATTGTCACCGTAAACTTTATGCGACTTTTCACAAGCTTGACGCGCATTCTTCCCTTTATGGAAGTAAAACAGTAAAATATGGCAAAAATGCACAGTTTGGTCTTCCATATTTAACTGGTTGTAAAATCTCCAAAACTCAACCAAATCGCTCAGTTTTTTTAGGATGAAGCTAGAACTGTCAGCTGTCAAATGACATACCAATAACATAGATGCAAATGACTCTAGTACTTCCAAAAATGAACTAGTGCCATCTGTTGCAAACATGCGTCATGACTTTTCCGAAGACCCAACAGAATTAGCTCCTTAGATAGTTATGATTGACTGGCCTACTCTAATTACTTCACGTATCTCATCACAATCCTGTCTGACTAAGCTCTAGGAAACTCAGCCAATCTCTCACTCCAATTCATTTTCAGTGTCCTGGTCAACATTAACAAATGCTATGGTACATTTCTGTGGCATATCTTTACAAATGTGATTTCCACAAGACTCAGACAGATACACGGTAACTAGCTACATACGAGGACGCGCCTTTATGACAATAGCTCCGCTCCACACCTGAGCATTGCGGGCTGACCTTTCCCGCTTTTCTGTCAGTACTATTTGCCCGGAACCTTTCCTGCGATTTCTGATGCAGCCTGCCGGGACAACGCCAATGAACACACAACATAGCAAACACAAGTAGTCTAACTAAATGCCTGAAATTTCGAGCTCACTTACATGTCCTGGGAGAAAATAGCCTCAAAGTCTTTCACTTTTTAAAGCACTAAGTGAGGATAACATTGTTATCCCTTAATCAATTTCATAATCAAGTGATTTCGAGATGATTTGTTCTTTTTTGTTTATTAGGCATATATATGGACAGCCCACTTGAAACGAACGAGGAAGGCGGGGGAAGAAAGCGGAAGCCGCGGGGTCTTCTAAACCAGAAAGTCTCCAGAGCTAGCGGCAGGCTGTTTGCGGCGACTCTGTATTTATACGCAGTCTTAGAAGCAGGTGGGGGAAAAAGTATCGTCACTGGAGCTGAGACCAGGCGGCCAGAGTCCTCAGGGATGAACCTCGAGTTGCTGGGTGAGGAGAGTTATGGCTGCGTCTTAGAGAATCTTTTAGTCCTGGAAAATAGGGAACCCCAGCGGGAGGGGACTCAGGCTGCAACCTTAGGTACCTAGGTCTGCGGTGGATCACTTGGCGCTCCTGAAATGTAGTAGCAGCAAGAGGCGGAAGCTCAGCTTCTGCTCAAAGCAGAATGCATTGCCTTTCTCAAGGCTGCTTTCTGATCATTGTGGAGCGACCGGGATAGTTTGTGACTTACTTTAAATGACAAGGGTCACAGGTGCTGAAGGAGCCCAGGGCAGGCAGGACCAGAGCTCCTGGAGAAGAAGAAACCTGAGGAAATGAGGCTTGAGGTGAAGCTTTGAAGACTCGTCAGGGGTTTGGGTGCCTGAACAGGTTAAATCTTTTTGTAGAAATACGGAATGCCTAAGGAGGGGATCTTGGAGATCTTCTAGTTGAAGTCCCTCTTGAACAGATGAAAAAAAGCTAAGAGAGTTGTGACTTGAAGTCACGAAACAAGTAAATGGCATCGTTGGCACTGGAATCCAGTTATCTTGACTTCCTATTTAAGCTTCTGAACTACCAGGGATGGTGTGTAAAACACTGAGGTGTGAATTATAGAGGCAGCCATTCCTCAACCTCTCTTTGAGTCATTTCCTCCCTATCCTTTTCCTAAGTTGTTTAAAAACTAGGTCCTTTCTTCTAGGCTTTCATTAGGTGTTTAGCATGATAGCCGAGGGATATCTGAAGTTTTCCAGAACTACTAAATGAGTTGCTGTCTTTAATGGTTCTGTTTCTCTTAAAAAAAAATAAAAAATATCCAGAAGGCTTATTTGGCTGTCCATAGGGCTACAAAGATATTTAAGAAATAGTCTTTATCTTTAAGGAGCTTTTTGTTATGCAGGGAGATTAAATGGTTATGTAAATACCCATAATGTGTGAACATAGGCAGGTCTTTAAGAGTCATTACCATGTGACAAGAACATTTAGAAGACTGAATGAATATCTTTGGGACTGGGGAAGAAAGGTAATCAAGAACGGAAAGCCTGTAGAGGAGCTGGAGTTTTGATTGGACATTTAAGATTGGTAAAATCTTGACAGACTCACTATGAAGATACAGGGAGGAGAGCTTACTAGGAATATGTTTGATTTAACACGTCAGTCAGTGAGGAAGACTTAAAGAATTTTCCTGCTTGGCCACGTTGTGGGTACTGTGAATAAAAAGAAGGCCAAGAGATGGGGTGGTGCCTTCAATTTTGTGGAGGCTCTCAAATGCCCAGCTGAAAAGTTTGTGCTTTCTAAGGAAGGTAGGGCAGATCCATTGAAGGGGTTTGACCTGGCAAGTAACTCAATCAGAGCTATGGCGCTATGGTTTTTAAAAAAGATTTATCTGACAGCATTGTTTAGTTGGGTCTTGGAGGGTGTGAAACCATTTCGGAAGGCTAGAGTAGGTGAGTGATAAAGAAGGTCTGAGCTAGGAAATAGAAAGAAAAGACATTGAGGAGGTAGAGTTGATAGAATTTGAGAATTGATTGCATGTGCTGGTGGTGGTGGTGGTGGTGGTGGTGGTGGTGGTGGTGGTGGTGAAGAGTGAAGTGAAAAACGATGGGACCAGTAGTGGTATTACTCATAAACGTTTAAGGGTATTGGTAAAAGACAGCATTGGGTATGTCGAGTGTGGATTTGGGGTTCAGGAGAGGTTTGGATTTATGAGCATTGTAATCCTCCTATAGGTGAGCTAATTGAAACCTTGTGAGTAGATGACAAGACCAAGGAAGACAGTGGGAGGGGCGGAAAAGTAAACCGCTGAGGATAGAATCTTGGGCAGTTACCTATATTTAGGGAATAAGAGGAAGAATAAATGATAAAAGTTAACTAACAGTTATATACAATAGTACTTACTATGAGCTAGGCATATTTTTGAGTGCTTTCTACATATTTATCCATATAGAGGGAAAAGAGAATATGCAGGTTGGTATGGTGTCTTCCATAGAAGTGAACTGTAGAGCAATGGAGGCTGAGAGCTGAGAAAGGGCTGCTCTGTTTAGTCCTTAGGTAGCTTGGGGCCCCCCAGCAACTTGAGCAGAAGCCAGATTGCAGTGATTTTACGAAGGTGTGGGAGACAATGGAAGGAAAGGGTTGACTTTTATTTTTAAAAACTAAAGCAGAGTCTTGGGACAGGTGGTTTTTTAATTATACAGAAGATTCATGAGGGTGAAACTTAGGAAGGTTAGAAAATTTAAAAGAAGGCTGGGTCCAAAAGATATAAATCTCTGTGGAAATGATTGAGTTTTAAAGGGGGAAAGTTAGTGATTGCAAAGAAATTGTGGATACTCAAGGTACGAGTTTTACTTCTGCAACACTTTTTTTTTTTAATATTTTTATTGGGGAATCGGGGAAGGGGAACAAAAGTTGCTGTTGTTTTTTTTTTTGTTGTTGTTGTTGTTGTTTTTCAGTCTAGTTGTGGAGGACGTTGCTTCACTGGCCCAACTTGGCACCATCATTGCGCTCTTCCCGGGTGAGGCAGATCAGTCGCCGGCTTCTGGACAGCTGCTCACGGTGGCTGCTGGCCGCTCACGCTGGCTGCTGGCTACACACGGTAGCCCATGGCAACCCACTGCAGCAGGGGACTGCAGCCAATGCCGTCGCCGGCAACCCCCCGCAGCCCAGCTCCAGGTCGAGCTATTGTTCAGCATCTTAGCTGTAGAGGGCAGTGTCACAGGCCCTCATATGTGGGATCCGAACCAGGGCCTTCTGGCGTCCCAAGCCAGTTCTTAACCAACGTGCCACTCGGCCGGCCCTGCAACACTTTTTGAGCCCTTGCTGTGTATCAGGCAGTATGTGCACTGGAGATACAAAGTTAAATAAGAGTTTTTCAAACTTATTTTTCCTGCAACTCACAATACAAATACATTTTTTATGAAAACCCGTTATATATACATACACATATAAGTTTCTCAAAATTATACTAATCCTTGTTATGCTAAGTGTCCTCTGATCGCTTCTAATCTAATCACTAAATTTATTTATTCATTTATGGTAGATTAAGTCCTTCTTTTTGAAAAACATTGAAATAAGATACAACCTTTGCCCTGGATAAATACATAGAGCTAGGAGGAGAGAAACATAAACAAATAACTGTGTATAATATAACCATAGGAATGAGTGCCTTATGGGAATCCAGCTGAAAGAGCAATTGTGCGTTGTTGGGACTGGCAGTAGAATTTGAGGATGATTTTACAGAGGAAGTGCCACTTAACCCAGACAGTTAAGGATGGAGTAGGATTTTTTCTAGAGGTTCAAGTTGGAGATGTAATGACCAGTGCAGAGTACATAGGGGCAAATGTTCTGAAGGCATGAATGTGTGTGGTATGTTCAGGAAATGGTTAGTAGTCTACAGCTGGTGCCCAGGGTGGGTTATGTAGGTGCTGACGGGGAGTTAGCCAAAGATAAATTGGAAAATACTGGTTGAGGGCATATTGAAAATGCTTTTTAAAATTATACTTACAAGTTTAGTGTATTGTTTAGCAAGGAGATTTTTTAGCAGCTAAGTGACATGATGAGATTTGGGGCTTAGAAAGTTTGCTGTGGCAGCCTTGTGAAGGGTTGATGAGTGAGGCAAGACTGGAGTCTGGGAAATGTAGCAGTTATGGTAGTGATGGCATTGGATTGGGGTGGCGGGATCACTTATCTAGACACCTGCCTATTGCATTTCTTTAAAAGAAATTCCACTAGCTGTGTCATCACTTGTTAGATTGAGGAAGCAGAATGCAAACTGCTACTCTGGACTTAACTGTTACAATAGGGAGGAATTGGTTGGCAAGTAGAAAATAAATAATAGGACCATGGGGAGAAAAGGTCCATGAAAGTTTAGAGGTCATGATAATCAAGTCTTTAAGGAGGGGGATGTTCAGCAATTTAGAGCGTAGACATTATTCCATGTCATGAGCCTGGGATGAAGAAGGCCTGGAAAGCTAAAAGGTAGCTTGGAGAAAGGATCCTAATGGGAAAACAGGAGGAGGCACCTGAAGAAACTAACGTGATTGCTCTGAAAGCAGTCTAAACTCAGACTCTGAAAAGGCATGTGCAATGAGTCCTCAGTGCGAAAGTATAATGAAACCAATTTTATCATGGGCTAGTTGATATAAACAAGTTAAATTCCTACAGCATCTCATCAACATTATAAAGAAATGACGTTGAAGGAAATGTTTAGGACCTGCTGTACAAAAGAAGAGCATGTAGCAGAAGGTGAACGTATGAGGGTGGCACAGGCTTTGAAGAATCGTGTCAGGAAATCTAGGTGATTGAAAACCAAGACTGTAAAAAAATGAGGCAACCAGGAAGGGTTTAACATTATGTGGAATGTGAATAGTAAAGAAGTTTGCTTGGTTGGGCTGGGTGGTATAATTCCAAAAGTATTCAGGCAACATTCAACAAATATCTGGTGTTCCTGCTATGGGTATTATAAGCAAAGGAGAAGTGGAATGCTTAACTTTTTTTCTTTGGCCTTCTCTTCGAAAAAGGATGATTTTTTTGGAACAAATAAAAAGTGAACATAAGTTGCCAAGAAAAGCCCTCAGTAGGTAGAGAGTTTAGGTAGGTCACTTAACTCACTTCTCTTGGTTGAACTACATTTGTTGCCACTGAGGGCGCATACATAGCCCTGAGAGTAATTTGGTAATCTTTGAGATTTGGGGAGAGAGAGGAAAACTTGCTGAAAGAATAGGAGACGGGCAAATTTTGACTCTTAATAAAGGGCAGGTATATTTTGCAAGTCATAGACTGGTAACCTTGAGGTCAAATTTGGGCAAGATTGTATGGTTTCTGGGTCAGGTCCCAATTTTGCCAGTTTTTAACTGTGAACTTGGGAAGTGACTTAACCTTTAAGCCCAACTTTCTTCATCTGTGAAATGGAGTATAATATAATAGTACTACTCAATAGTGAACTGAGTGGATTGAGTGAGATAATATAAAGATGGACTTAGTGCAGAGTCTGACACAAGCATTCAATACGTGGTAGCTGCTAATGATAAATGCAGGTTTGAGCACTTCAAACAAATGGTGAGCTAGTGGGATTTTAAGTCTGGAAAGCTCATTTAGGTTCTTTAATTTCATGCTTTTTAAATTAAAAAATATAGTATTGGGTTCTCGGGAAAGTCATGACGCATTTTTGCAACGAAAACCAGAAAAAATACTTCATGACTTTTCCAACAACCCAATACATATTATCACAAACAGTGGACACAATACAAATATGCATGTGGAAAAATTCTCTTTCTCCCTTTCTCCAAATGATAACTGTCTAGAGTTGATCCTTTTGTACCCTTTTAATTGCTCATATGCATTTAAACATGTGTTGTAAGGACTTTGGTTTTGCTTTTTCAGATATAGAACCTTTTTATATACATTATTTACAACTTGCTTTTTTTTTAAAAGGTTTTATTGGGGAATTGGGGGAGGGGAACAGCGTTGGGGAATTGGGGAAAGGGGAACAGACAAGTTGCTGTCCTTTTGTTCTTCAGTCTAGTTGTGGAGGACATCGCTTCACTGGCCCATGTTGGTATTA
>NW_017731484.1:2515487-2519513 GCF_001890085.2 Hipposideros armiger | reverse complement strand
TTAATTGAAATGGTTTTAATTCACCATTTGGAATGATAATTATGTTTTTGGTATTTTTTTCTCATTTATTGTAGTCCACTGTTTCTTTTATTAGAAATGGTTATTGAATTTTAGCAGTTTTTTTCAACATCTACTGATAGGATTGTGTGGCTTTTTAACGATCTTGACTAAGGATATACATTAATAAGAGTGCATTGCGCCGCGAAGGTGTTTGAAGTGGTCTTGTCATAACCCTCTTTCCTTTTCTTTCCTGCTGTACCATAATACCCTCTTATATGATAGAATAACAAACTCTAGATTCTTTTTGTTCCGACTTTGATTATAATTGTATATGCTGGTAGAAATTACTTTTCAAGTCTGCAGAATCTAAAGGTGAAATACCATGTAACATGTATGTTCTTAAGTGAAAAGGACTGTGGTTTTCTTTATTGTACTATCTTTATCTGGTGTGTTGGTTTTATAAAAAACTAATACATATATTTTCTGCTCAGAAATGTCTTGAATGACATAATAATTAGCTGCTACTTGAGATTTAGGAGAAATGGCTCACAAAATCATATGGGCCTGTTGCCTCCTCCCCGTTTTAAAATGTTAGGTCTTTAATAGCGTTTCAGTGTGTTTACCTGTTGATCCATCAAGGATTTTTCTTCTGAAATCAGTTTTAGCAGTGTGTATTTTTCTATAAAAGTCATGCATGTTTTTTGAATTACCAAGTGTGTATGAAATTAAGTCTCTTTGACCAGGGTTTGTTTCTCTTTGGCATCCACATCTTTGGGCACCCCCCCCCATGATCTTTTAAACCAAACTTAAGTAATCTAATTGTAACACAAAATGGTAGATGGTGTGAGGATGACGAATATAAAAAGGCCCTGAGCGGTCTGAGGAAATGGTCTTTTGCACCCATAACCCTGCTTGACAGTATTCTTGCAAAGGCCCTTCAACCAAAATGCCCCTAACTAGCTTTGTCTTTTTCATGTTGCTTTGTCTTTATGCTGCTTTAAACTTCTTTATTAACTAGGATGACCCTCAAAAGAAGAAAAACTCTCTCCAAAACATAAAACAAAAATGCAGAATCAGTGGAATCAGTGTTGAGGGGTAATCATACATTACAATGGCCCCTGGATCCTCTCAGAATCTTATGTGAGGTTTTCCCTTTTTCCAACACAGCAAGTCACACTCTGTTTCTTCCTGAGTACAGTAAAACCTTGGATTGCGAGTAACTTGGTTTGCAAGTGTTCCACAAGAAAAGCAAACATTTCTGTTAGGTTGGTGCAAAAGTAATAGCGGTTTTTGCCTTTACGAGTAATGGCAAAAGCCGCTATTACTTTTGCACCAGCCTAATAATACATTTTAACTTGGTAAACGAGCAATGTCTTGCAATATGAGTAATTTATTTCCAGAACGAATTATGCTTGCAAACCGAAGTATTACTGTACTTTCTATTTTTAGGTTGTGGGGTTTTGTTTTAAATTTTTAAATAAATGCTCCTTTTTTTGTTTCTCAACTACGAATATAGATCTATATTATTAATTCGAAAAGTTGTATAGGATATATTGTTAAAAAAGTAAGTCATAATAATATGTATAGCATTTTATTTAAAAAACAAATTAAACCATAAATATGTGAATGTTTATATAAGCATATAGAAATATATGGAAGTTTTTACCTGGGTACTCACCAAGGTGGGTTTGCAGGGAGGAAACAGTCATTTTTTTAGCTATACATTTCTGTATTATCTTACATGTATTCAGTAACTTTAAAAATATTTTTTTCTTTTTTAAAGATTTTTATTGGGTAATTGGGGGAGGAGAACAGACAAGTTGCTGTCCTTTGTTCTTCAGTCTAGTTGTGGAGGACGTCGCTTCACTGGCCCATGTTGGTATTGTGATCATTGNGCCAGCCCCACTGCAGCCTACACCGTCTCCATCGACTCATGGCAGCCCAGTCCCAGGTTGAGCTGTTTGTTCACCATCTTAGCTGTAGAGGGCGCAGCATCACTGGCCCTCATGTGGGATCTGAACTGGGGCTCTGCTGCTCAGAGCTGGCGTCCCAAGCCAACTCCTAACCAGTGCGCCACTTGGCCAGCCCTACAACTTGCTTTCTTAACACTATACGATACTGTCCCTACACATTAGTAGATAATAGATCTAACAAATTTTAATACAGTCATGTAGATAACACACTCATGATATACAATTTTAACTTAATTCTAAATACTTTTTAAAGTGTTTTTTTCCCCTTGCCGCCTCCCTTTTGTTGATAATCCTGTGTATCTTCTTCCATATTTTCTGTCTATACTTGTGTGTGTATATACACACATTAACAAAAAATGAGATGTTATATACACTTTGTGTCTTGCTTTTTTATTCACTTAGTAACATCAATAAAAATATCTCTAAGATAATTAGTATAATTTATCCATATTTGAATACAAAACAATTGACTCATCCGGTCCACTGTTAATGGGCTATTAATTTCACTAAATACAACTATTAATTCTACCAAACTAAAAAGTACTGTTCCACTAAAACTGGAAACAAAAACCTTGTTTCTAGTTTTGGGTTGTTTTGTTTTGCCACTAAGAATAATACTTTAAATATCTTTGTACTTATGTCCCATTACTTTGTTTACATCTCTGGAGGTTAGATTTCTGATTGTAGAATGCTGAGATGAAGACTATATATTTGATTTTAATAGATGCCTTTCCAAAAGGTTATAACAATTCCCATTTTTACAGGCAATACGTATGCCCGCATTCCTTCCCAGCAGAAGGTATTCTCTAAATTTTCTGTTTGATGAGTGAAAGAGGCATTTTAAATTTGATTTACATTTATCTGACTACAGCTGAGTTTGATAATGTTTTCCTTTGGTTAGAGGCCATCTGATTTTATTTTTCTGTGACTTTTTTAGTCATACTTATTGTCTTTTTCTTTTAGGTTGTTTTTCCTTATTGATGAATAAACATCCTTAATGATATAGATATCAGCTCTTATCGGTTATCTGCATTGCAATTTTTTTTCTAAATCTTGACTGTATATGCAAAGTGTTCCAATTTTTTGTAATCAAATAGATTTCTCTTTTCTTTTGCTTTTCCTTACTTGGTTTAGGTTTTACCCACCCTAGATTATACGTGTAGTCTCCTAGATTTTCTTGTAAGATTTTTGTTTTTTAAGAACATTAATTTACTTGAAACTCATTTTCATACGTGACATGAAAAATTGTAACTTTTTTTTTTCCAGATGAATAGTCAGTTGTCTTTGTTGTATGTGTTGGCTTTATAAAAAAACGAATCCCTATATAATAAATAAATTTCCCACTAAATTGAAATGCCACCATTATCATATATCAGTGATATTTACAGTACATTTAGAAAAACATATTTTGCATTTGTCTTTAATCCATATGGAATTGCATAATATTTATCGATTTTTGGTGAAAGTCATTAAACTTTCCCATTCCAGAATGTAGATTGTCTTTTCATTTCTTTAGATTTTATGGCTTAACTAAGATTTTATAGTTTTATTCGTACATATCGTGTGTCTTCCTTAGTACCTTTTTCCGTACGTATTTTATATTATTGTAGCCACTGTGAATGGAATTTTCCCCCTCGTTTACATTTCTGGATACTAACTGCTAATGTAAACACAGCTGTAAATGTTTGAATATTTTTCTTGTATCAAACTATCTTATTTTCTTATTTATTTGGCTCATTTGTCTTGTGTTTTCTAGGTACTCAATAATATCAGCAAAAGAGAAATAGTTTTATCTCCTTATATTCAGTGTTTAAACCAATTATTTCTTTTTTTTTTTCTTTTTTTAAATTGGGGAATTGGGGGAGGGGAACAGTGTTGGAGAATTGGGGAAGGGGACCAGCCAAGTTGTTGTTCTTCAGTCTTAGTTGTGTAGGGCACCAATCTCCACCTGGCTGCCCGTCGGCAGCTTGTGGCCTCTAAGCTCAAGGTGCTGTGTTCAATCTTAGTTGCGGGTGGACGTAGCCACCATCCCATGTGGGAGTCAAACCAGCAG
>NW_017731484.1:2479507-2512119 GCF_001890085.2 Hipposideros armiger | reverse complement strand
CATCTTAGCTGTAGAGAGTGCAGTCTCACTGGCCCTCATGTGGGATCCGAACCGGGGCCCTGCTGCTCAGAGCTGGCGCCCCAAGCCAGCTCTTAACCAACGTGCCACTCGGCCGGCCCTAAAAAGATTTTTTCAAAAAATCTTATCTTAACCTGGTTTCAGCATTTTATTCTTTTCTTTCATAATTGAAAGTAATCAGCTACTATAAGTCTGGTGCACATTAGGTAAATCCAAGATAATTACCCTTTTGGGCAATTATTTACCTCAAGTTTCATCCTTCTTTTAGTTTTCTTAACTGTGGGGACTGTGTTTTGTTTTGTTTTGTTGTAAGTTGTAATGTTTTCACTCTTTAGTTTTCTATTAATTTTTATAAAAGACAAATTGTAATAAAGTGGTTTTCAGACTGTTTTTTAAAGCAGTAGACTTCTTTTTAAAATGAAATCTTACTTGGATGCCTTATACATAAAACAACTTTCTTGGACCTGTAGACCTCAGAGTATAATTTAAAAATCAGTGTAATAAAATCTTTAGAAGTAAATACTGACAAAGATGGTGCTGCTGCTAAAATTAAACTTCTGATAAGCAGGCAGTATCATCATACCGTCATCTGTAGCTAGAAATGTTTATTACTGCTAATGTATAAATACCAAATTTAATGTAGGAAAAGCATTCAGGGATGTTTGTACCAAAATGTTGTTTGCTTAAGAAATTAATATAGAGAATTATGTGTTTAACCAACTACCAGATTATGTTACAACCTAAATGCTATTATTAGTAAGGGGAACAATCACCATTGGTTGACTACTGTTAATAAAGGTTTTAGAGAATAGTTGGGACTTATGATCATTTGATTTTATTTTTAAAAGTTTGTTATTTAAAAATAACCATAATAATTCTGTTACATGTTTACATAAGTAACATGTTTTTATGGAAAATAACTATTTTCTAAAAAAGTATTTAGTGAGAAGAATGACATTATTTTATATTTTTACAAATCTCTAATGTTTGCTTACATAGAAGTTGGCAGAATTCTCACATCTGCTTCTTCACTTGCTCTGTTGTGATATCGTAGGTCATACAGCCTCAGGGAGAACTCCTCTATAAACTTATGAGATAATGAGACTAAAAAGGCAAGTACCATCTTGGTATGATAAAGAAAATAGGTGTGACCGTAGTCTCCGAAAGGGCTCAGTTCCACAGGCATACTTTGCAGACCGCTGCTATCCACCATTCCTGAGCTGTGAAATCCCTGGGATGTTGCACATGTTCCATCAACTCTCTCTCTTTGCTTTGTTGCAGAGTCCTTTGGGCAGAATTATCCAGAGGTAAGAGGATAGTATTGTGATTTTAGGAACATGGTCAGTCACTAGCTTTTGTGTTAGAGGGAAAATCAATTTTGATCCTTTTTTTTTTTTTGACAACAGAAGCATTAAATATGATGATACATCTTTTGCTATAATATGGAAATAAATGTTTAATTTTGAGCAGGGAGGAAATAGATAGGCAATATTGGCTGGAAATCCCACCATAATATTTTATATCTTATAAGGTTCATTTCCCTTTAAATTAAAAAAAGACTTTGAAGGATCGCAAACAGTACCATCAACTGTACATAGATTCTTTTTTGTGGGTGCTTTTCTAGTTTTGATCAATGTTTTTAGATAGTAATAATATATATAAGTATGCTTTATATTTTTAAATGTAAACATATTTTGTAATACTTGGAATATGTTTCAGTGTAGTCATTATAGTTATTTTAAATGGCTTGATATTAATATAAAATAATTCATTTGACTTTCCCAATGTTACACATTTAGGCTGTTCCAGGGTTTTTGTTTTAAATTATTTTTCTTGGGATAAATTTCCAAAATTATGATTACTGGGTAAATAGGATGACTCTTTTAATGAATCTTGTTACATTTTGTCTTAATTGCGCTTGAGAGTGTATGTACAAAGTTATAGTGGTAATATGAGGGATTGACCACATCTGTTTCTAGAAATTCTATATTTTTATAAATATTCCTTCATTTTGTCTAGTTTAATAGGTGTAAGAACACACACAGAGATCGTTTTGGTCTTCATAATTGAAATTCAAGAGAAGTGTCATAGATAATAGAGAACCTTTAAAAAATAATTTGAATACTTGGGTATTATTGTCTATATTCTTGTGTTTGTTTTAATTTTTAGGAAGCTGATGGAACGTTGGATTGTATTAGCATGGCCCTGACTTGCACCTTTAACAGGTGGGGCACGCTGCTTGCAGTTGGCTGTAATGATGGCCGAATTGTCATCTGGGATTTCTTGACAAGAGGCATTGCTAAAATAATCAGTGCACACATCCATCCAGTCTGTTCTTTATGGTAAGGAATTTTAATATTAATATGTTTAATATGAGTTAAATTGGGATGAATGGTGATTGTGTAATTGCCAGTCTCATTGTCGGTGTTTTAATATTTAGAGTTAGAAGTATTCAACCATTAGTAATATAGTTGCTCATAGTTTATGTAGACCTTGAACCCATGCTGTGCCTGAAGCTGCTTGGTGATGAGAAATTCAGTGTGTGCTCTGGATCTGGGTCAGGCTCTGAGAATGTTTCAATACTGAAAAACGATATTTATACATTGTAGCCATAGTGATATTTGTGATAATGACCTTTCATTTAAAATAAAAAAATCTTTGTTAGGAGAGAAGCTTGAAAATCATCTCGTCCAGCCTTGTCCAGGTTCTTGCATTCCATCACTTTTAGCGATCGCAAGCATGTCCATTCCTTCACTGAACTGTAGTTACTAAGGCTTTCTATCAAATATGCACATGTTGATCTGAACTCTGGTTATGTATCTAGTCCCATCGATTCCTTTCTTACTTGCTGAGACTGTATTTACTTCAGAAAATTTTATTTTGGGGCAGCACTTTTTTTAAATGAACTTGGGGCCCAAAAAAGCACCTAATCAGATCTAGATTTTTTAAACTGTAACATACTATATTTATTTTTGTCTAGATAGAAGCATCTGCCGTATTATAAAGTACTGGATTGGAAAGAGGCCTGAATTCCAGTCTACGTTTGGCCATTAATGAATTGGTAGCTTTGGCCAAAACCTTTCTCTAATATGCAGAATTAGAGCACCAACCTGGATGATCTCTTAGGTCCCTTCTAGCTCCTTTGCATTTAGTTTCTTTTTTGTTATGCTTTTGCAATAAAGATTTAAACAGATACATATATTTTTAGCAGCTTTATTAAGATACATATAATTCACATACTATAAAGTTCACCCAGCTAAAGTGTACAATTCGCTGGTGTTTATACATTCACAGAGTTGTATAGCTGTCATCACAATCTAATTTTGGAACTCCTACCTATTAAAATATGCATATATTTTTATTATAAAATAGTGTATAATCATTTACAAAATTATGGAAAATACAGGATAGTAGAAAAAACTAGTACCTCCCATAGTTCCATTACCTAGATATTACTACTATGAAAATTTTGATGTTTCTATATATTAAAAAGCAGAGTTTGTAATTGAGCTGTATTCTATTTTATTTTTTCTCCTGAACACTGACCAGACATTTTCCTGCTTGCATAGGCTTTAAAAACTTTTTTATGGCTATATATCTTGTGACAGATAAATCACAATTTACTTAACCATTTTCGTTTTGTTTCTCTGCTACATAATGTTTAGTGAATGCCTTTGTGCATAAAGGTTTTCTTTTATGTATTCATTCATTCATTCATTCATTCAAACATTGTATATGAATTACGTCTCGGGTACTGTAGGCATTGGGCACACACACAAAAAACCAAGGAGAGGTTCTTGATTAGAAGGAGGAGGTGAAGGCCGGCTGAGTGGCTCAGTTGGTTAAGAGTGTGAGCTCTGAGCAACAGGGTTGCTGGTTTGATTCCTACATGGGCCAGTGAGCTGCGCTCGAATGGAGCTGCTGCTGAGCTGCCATCGGGCAGCCGGATGGTTCATTGGTTAGAGCATACGCTCTTAGCAACAAGGTTTCTGGTTCAACTCCCACATGGGATGGTGGGCTATGCCCACCTGCAACTAAGATTGAACACAGCACCTTGAGCGTGGCTGGATGGTGACTGGACTTGGAGCTGAGCTAGCTGCACCCTTCACAACTAAGATTGAAGAACAACAACTTGGCTGTTCATCTTCCCCAATTCCTTAACACTGTTCCCGTTCCCCAATAAAATCTTTAAAAAAAAGAAGGAGGAGGTGTATGTGCATACAGGTGCATGTACTAAAGCTTCATAGGTCCTGTACAAGAACTATATTTGAGATTTAGTGGAATGTATATATGGGGGGCGCCAAAAAATGTACACAAGTGGACACTTTGATCAGCGTTGCTCAAGCAGTAGTTCGCCATAATCAGAAGTGTCTGGACGCTGATGGTAACCACTTTGAGCACCTCTTGTAATTGCAGAAGTCAAACGTGACTTGTATTCATCTTTTGTTATCAGTGTATATGAGTATTAAAATTTTAATACAGTTTTTTTCCTTTCTTAAAATGTGTATACATTTTTTGGGTTCTCTCTCTATATATGATGCATAGTATATATGTATCATAATTATTTAACTGTCCCCTAATTTATGGTATATATAAGTATAGTTATTCATTATAATTATCAATAGTAGTTACATGCATTTTGTGGGTTTTTAAAAATTCAGCCTTAGAATATAACTTTATGTATTATTTTATTTGTTGTGTAATATTTGAACATATTTGAACATAAAGTTTCACCAACAGAAGATTTGGGTAGGCGTGATAGCTATCTTAACTATTAAAGAGCTAACATGTACAAGACAGAAAACTTGGCCCAAGAAGTAGAAGCAGGACTAGTAGGTAATGGGGGAACAGATGTTAGCTTAGTATAGAGAAGAGCTCCTAAGCAAAGGTGCTCAGGGATGGGATGGAGTGCTCAGGAAAGAATTGATCAGTGGTGCTGTCCCTGCTTGCTACACTCTTCTTGCGGATGCTGCAGAAGAAATTCAACACTGGATGGAGGCCAGAGGTAGAACTAAACGATCTTTAAGATTCTAAGACATAAGTAAAGACCCATCTGTCTTTTGGAAAAAAATAAAATTGTCAGATGTAAGAAAGTATGATAATATCTAGTTCTTGAGCTTATGGAATTTAGAATTCTCCACAACCTAGTTGTGGAGAGAATGTCGTTTCACTGGTCCCTGTTGGTGTTATCATTGTGCTCTTCCCGGGTGAGGCAGTTCCTCCCTGGCCATTGGACAGCTGCTCACGAAAGCTCACTGCTGCTGCTGGCCAGCCCCACTGCAGCTTACGCCATAGCCGGCGACCCATGGCAGCCCAGCTCTAGGTCGAGCTGTTGTTCACCATCTTAGCTGTAGAGGGTGCAGTGTCACTGGCCCCCATGTGGGATCCAAAGCGGCGGCCTTGGTGCTCAGAGCTCGTGCTCCCAAGCCAGCTCTTTTTTTTTTTATTGGGGAATTGGGGGGATGGGAACAGTGCTGGGGAATTGGGGGAAGGGGAACAGACAAGTTGCTGTCATTTTGTTCTTCAGTCTAGTTGTGGAGGACGTTGCTTCACTGGCCCAAGTTGGCACCATCATTGCGCTCTTCTCTGGCGAGGCAGATCAGTCGCCGGCTTCTGGACGGCCGCTCACTGCGGCTGCTGGCCGCTCACGCTGGCTGCTGGCTACATACGGTAGCCCATGGCAACCCACTGCCGCAGGGAGTGCAGCCTACGCCGTCGCCGGCGACTCATGGCAGCCCAGCTCCAGGTTGAGCTGTTGTTCAGCATCTTAGCTGTGGAGGGCAGTGTCACTGGCCCTCATATGTGGGATCCGAACCGGGGCCCTCTAGCATCCCAAGCGAGTTCTTAACCATCGCGCCACTCGGCTGGCCCCCAAGCCAGCTCTTAACCAACTGAGCCACTCGGGTGGCGCTCAGTTCTTCTTTGTAGCTTCTATTTCTTTGCTTTGACTTCCTGGTTTTTTCTTTTTCTTTTTTTTTATTATTAAAATTTATTGGGTGACAATGGTCAGACTTTCTGGTTTTTTCCTTTGTTTCAAGCATGTTTGCAATTGCTCGTTGAAACATTTTTACAATGACTGCATTAAAATTCTTGTCAGATAATTCTAACATCTTTGTTATCTCTGTTAGTATCTGTTGATTGTCTTTTCTTATTCAAGTTATTTTCTTTTTCCTTGGGTTGATAGTGATTTGCAGTTGAAACTTGGACATTTTGGATATTGTAAGACTGTAGAGTTTATTTAAATCTTCCGTTTTAGCAGGCCTCCTTCTGATACTGTACTAGGGAGAAGGGAGGATGCCATCTTGTTGCCATGGGTTAGAAGTCCAAGTTTCTAATTTGGCTTTGTTGGGTTGGAAGTTCAGGCTCCCCACTAGGCCTCCTAGGCTGACACCATCCTGGGGCGGAAGGCTAGGAGTGCCTTGTTCTTGCGCCCCATGTGGCCTCCACTAATACTGTGGTGGGGTCCTCATTAACCACCTGGTGGTTATGAAAGTCTGGCTCCCCACTGAGCTTTCTCTGACACCAATTAGGAGGGAAGGGTGCCTTGCTATGACTGGGCAAGAGTGAAAGTCTAGACTATTTAAACCTTGTTGACTGGGATGGAGGTGGGGTTGCAGTTTTTTTCTGTGGTGGTTGCTGGAGTAGAGTGATTATTGCCTAAATGTTTTCAGACTGTCTGGTTTGTCCTTTCTGGCTCCTTCGGCCAGAGAAAGCAGGCTCTTCTTGAGGCTTTTCGTGTGTGTGTCCATTGGTGTTACCGTGTTGTTGGCTTCTTCGTCACCTGGTCTGGGACATAGGAAGCAAAAAGAACATCCAAGGAACTCACTCTTACGTCATTTCTCCTATCCAGCAGTCTCTAGCCAGTTGTCTTTTCTCTGCCTTTCAGTCTTTTTGTGTTTGTTTTATATATAATGTCCAGGATGCTTAGCTGTACTTAGCAGGAGGAATTAATTCCTTTCTTAATTCATTTAAATTAACAGATTTGGATCTTTATTGTTTTATTTATGCTGTGAAGGTGCTAGCTACTTCAGGGACAACTTCAGAAAGTTGAGATACTCCTTCCCCGCCCCCTAGGAAAAAAACCTGTTCTTTGTTACATCAACACTTAAGGGACCATTGATTGTAGACTCTTCTAAAATGTTTTGAGTCTGTTCTTTCACAGAGCCATTTGTAGTGTTATCTTGAACTATTAAGAGCTTCTGTTACTAGATATGAAAATACGAAAACATTCTTATTGCTTAGGTGGGAAAGCTTGTTGTGGATTTGAGTTTATGTTAAAAAAAAAAAAAAGAAATATGTTGACCCAAGCAATTAGGGCAGTATGTGTGACTCATGTATTTTTGTCCATAAGAGCAATATGATATCTTTACCTTAGAATATTTGCTAAGTTACCCTCTTTTTCTTTTCAGCTGGAGTCGAGATGGTCATAAGCTTGTGAGCGCTTCCACTGATAACATAGTGTCACAGTGGGATGTTCTTTCAGGCGACTGTGACCAGAGGTTTCGATTCCCTTCACCCATCTTAAAAGTCCAGTATCATCCACGAGATCAGTATGTTTAATCTAATCTGAGCTATTATTTCCTGGGGTGGGGTCTAATTTTATATGGGTTAGCTCCAGGCTCATGACAGTTTCTGAGGTTTTTGGAGGCAAATGCACACATCTCTCTAAATCTTCCACTTCGTAGGTTGCCTCTACTATAAGATTTTAAGGACAGTGTTATTGTATTATATAATTAAAAACTGGCTAAAATTTAGACTTTGGAACTGGGCAAAAGTAGGAATAAATATAATGACTAATCCTTGATCTGGGGCTTTCCCTCCTGATTATTTCAATTTCTTTAGTAGAGGGGAAGTCATTCAGTATTAAAACTGCTTTTAAGAGAAAGAGCTACCCATCATTCTATTCCCCAGACATAACTAATGTCTGCATTTCTCTGGGTTCTCTGTTAGTCAAGTTCTCTTTATGTATAAAGTTGTTATGTAGTGCTTTATAGATCACAAAGCACAAATATGCATGTTACGCATACATATATATGTATTTTTTACATGGTTTTAATCAGTATTATGCTTTTTTATGTTATTTCATACATATTTTACTGGTTTGCTACATCTTTATTTTTAATGATTACATTTTATTTGTCAAGGTAGGACCCCTTAACTTTACTCAGTTATTTCTCTATTATTAGACATTTAGATTTTTAGGCTTTTCACTATTTTTGCTTGGGCTGGAAGAGTTGATGAGGATAGTGGCTAGAGATCAGGGAAAACGGCAAGAAAATCAGCCTTCTGATACCAAAGCAACAGCCAATGTACTGTTCATATTTTTAAACAGGAACAAGGTTCTCGTGTGTCCCATGAAATCTGCTCCTGTCATGTTGACCCTTTCAGATTCCAAACATGTTGTTCTGCCAGTAGACGATGACTCCGACTTGAACGTGGTTGCATCTTTTGATAGACGAGGGGAATATATCTATACAGGAAATGCAAAAGGCAAGGTAAGCCTGGAAGCTGGTGAAATAAGCCTTGGTCAGCCTTGCACTGGCTCCTTTCATGTGTACTTGCACTCCTTTCTTTGAAATTTCTTTTACCCCTACACTAAGCATACCTCCAACCTGTGGCAAATGCAGCCTGTGTTTCTCTTACGCTTAATAATAATTTCTGTTTTTTGGATTTAGGGTGATCAGAGATTATGTGGCTTAGAAAAAGATGGAAGGGCTTTTACTGGATACTACTAATGAAGAGCCATTACTAAATTATAAAATTCAAAAGTTATATTATAAAATGGAATACTGCTGATGAAAATACCTAGTTCTGTAAATATTGTATAATTCAGGCCAGCTTAGTCTATAGTATTGTGGAGTAAGAAGTCAAGTTAGGTGAGCTTTAAGGTCCCTTTTAAGCTTAGAGTTTGTAGTTCTAATAGGCACCTTGATTTTTTTTTTTTGACTGGGGCACATGGGCTAGTATAATTTCATGGCTACTTTAGAAAGTGCCAATTTTTCTAAATTGGGTAAACAGCATATACAATGCAACATAAAATTTACCACATTAACAATTAAGTGTACAGTTCAGTGGCACTAAGTGTATTTGGTGTTATACAAATCACTACCATGTATCTCTAGAATTCTACATCTTGCAGAACTGAAACTGTACTCATTAAACAATAACGCCCTATTCCTTCCTTCCCCTCAGCCCCTGGCAGCCATCCTGTCTCTAAGTTTGGCTACTCTAGGTTCCTCATATAAGTGGACTCACACAGTATTTGTCTTTTCCTATCTGGCTTGTTTCACTCAGCATAATGTCCTTACGATTCATCCATGCTCAGCATGTGCCAGAATTTTCCTCCTTTTCAAGGCTAAAGAATATTCCATTTTATGTATATACTACATTTTGTTCACTCATCTGTTGATGAAAACTTGGGTTGCTTCCACTTTTTGATTATTGTGAATAACACTAAGCGTTATATTTTAAGAATAGATTAAGACACTGTTATTTGAAGAGGTAAAAGGCAATACCAGTTAATCAGGTTGAATACATGGGAGTAGAGATGTTTATATTTTTACCCAGCCTCTGCCTGCTTTTAGAAACAAGCCAGATCTAATTACTATAAGTTATCAGAATACTTACTTTTTTTCTCTCTTTTAAACTTCAGATTTTGGTCCTAAAAACAGATTCTCAGGATCTTGTTGCTTCCTTTAGAGTAACAACTGGAACAAGCAATACCACCGCCATTAAGTCAATAGAATTTGCCCGGAAGGGGAGGTGAGACCTTTTCTTTTTAGGGACAGTTAAAATTAGTAGAACATAAAAATAAATTGAGATTCACAGTTTTTGTGTATATTCTACTTAAATTTTTAAAAAAGTTTATTTAAAAAATAGTTATTGGAAACTGTCAATATCTGGTTCTTAAGTTCATAAAATTTACTACGCTAAACCAGCATTCACATCTTCTTTATCTGGAGGTTATCAGGCAGTTCCTTTACAGAAAGGATATCAGAGAGGTAGGTATGTGCTTAGAACTAAAATGCCTGGCACGTGGTTAACACCAGGTAAAGATTAGCTATTATAATCAGAATTGATGTTACAGAATTCACATAGTAACTGAACATACATTGGGTTGTTGGAAAAGTCATGACGCATGTTTGCAACAGATGGCACTAATTCGTTTTTAGAAGTACTAGAGTCATTTGCATCTATTCTGTGTCATTTGACAGCTGACAGTTCTAGCTTCATTCTAAAAAAAAATTGAGCAATTTGGTTGAGTTTTGGAGATTTTGCAACAAGTTGAAGATGGAAGACCAAACTGCATTTTTGCCATATTTTACTGTTTTACTTCCATAAAGGGAAGAAAGTGCGTCAAGCTTGTGAAAAGTTGCATCAAGTTTACGGTGACAATGCTCTACAAGAACGTCAGTGCCAACGATGGTTCATGAAATTCCGTGCTGGTGATTTTGATCTCAATGATGCTCCTCGGTCAGGGAGGCCCACTGAGGTTGATGACGACAAAGGCATTGATCGAGTCAAACCCACGTTACACGACACGAGAGATTGCAGAAACATTGAACATCCATCATTCAAGCGCTCATGACCACCTGAAGAAGCTGGGATATATAAGCAAGCTCGATATTTGGGTTCTGCATGAACTCAAAGAAGTTCATTTGACGGCACGTCTAAACATCTGCAATATGCTCATTAAACATGAGGAAAACGATCCTTTTTTGAAGCGACTGAGAACTGGTGATGAGAAGTGGATTGTTTACAACCATATGGTGCGCACATGGTCTTGGTTGTGACGTGATGATTCACTTCAAATGACATCGAAAGCAGACATCAGAGGAAGGTTATGCTGTCAGTGTGCTGGGATTTTAAAGGTGTCATGTTTTTCGAGCTCCTACCAAGGAACCAAACAATCTATGTGAATGTGTACTGTTTGACAATTGGACAGTTTGAACGAATCCATCATCCAGAAACGTCCAGAGCTTGTTAATTGTAAAGGAGTTGTGTTCCATTGCAACAACGCGAGACCATACACAAGTTTGATCACCCATCAAAAATTATTGGAGCTTGGATGGGATGTGTTGCCACACCCACCATACTTGCCTGACCTTGTGCCATCAGACTTTCACTTGTTTCGCTGTCTTCAAAACTCCTTGCGTGGTATAACGTTCAATTCAGATGAGGCTGTAAATCACCTTGTTCAGTTTTTCGCAAATAAAGACAGGTCCTTCTATGAAGGAGGAATTCTGAAGCTCACTGAAAGATGGCAAAAGGTTATCGAACAAAAAGGGCAATATATCATTGATTGATCTTTGTTCTTTATATAAATAAATGACCTTTGAAAAACATAGACAAAATACGTCATGACTTTCCCGACAACCCAATATTTTACTCACATAAAGCCTATTTAGCCTTTTATTTTCAGATGTTTTCCTGTTGGTTACGCAGCTAGAAGTACAATAGATACATCAACAGAAACATGAGGAGAGAGGTTGTTAATAAGAGAGGTAACAGTCACCCTGTTTTGGATAGGAACACCCATACACGCTTAGGGGACATTCACATTCAAAATTCTCTTTAATTAAAAAATGTTTTGGGCCAGACGAGTGGTGCGTTGGTTAAGAGTTGGCTTGGGAGCACAAGCTCTGAGCAGCAGGGTCCCCGGTTCATATCCCACATGGGCCAGTGACGCTGCTTCCTCTACAGCTAAGATGCTGAACAACAGCTCAACCTGAAGCTGGGCTGTGGTGAGTCGCCGGCGACGGCGAGGCTGCAGTGGGCTGCTGTAAGTTACGGTGAGTGGCTGGCAGCGAGCATGAGTGGCCGTCCAATAGCCGGCGACTGATCTGCCTCAGCTGGGAAGAGCGCAGTGATCACAATACCAACATGGGCCAGTGAAGCGAAGTCCTCCACAACTAGACCGAAGAACCAAAGGACAGCAACTTGTCTGTTCCCCTTCCCCGATTCCCCAACTCTGTTCCCTCCCCCATTCCCCAATAAAGTCTTTAAAAAAAAAAAGAAAAGTTTCGTCAGTGAAGTCTGGAGGAAGGTGATGAAATAACTTATTTTAGACAGATTTCCAATGTAATTATAGTAAAAAGTTGAACATTTTAAAATGAAATAGTTTATGAACTCATTAAGAAGAATATATTATGTATAAAATAGGCCAGAGAAATGAAGTATTTACATACGTATAACTGAATGCTTATGAATTAAGCTGATTTCAGTTTTAAAGACTTGGATCTCAGTCAAATACTGACGATCAGTTTGTTAGTTTGCACATACAGAGTTCAAGGATACACAGGAAATATAAAATACATTCTCACTTCATACTAAATTTTGGTTTGGAATGTGACAAGTGGACACATAAGTATTTGAACCTATTACTTAGATCTTTATTCAGCCTCTCCCCAGTTTATTAGCTGTTTTATGATACTGTTCTGAGTAACAGGTAGTAATAGAAAATGTTAATGGAAACAGATTTCTGACCTCTGGTGTTGATATCTTTGTCCTTTCTGTAGTTGCTTTTTAATTAACACAGCAGATCGAATAATCAGAGTTTATGATGGCCGAGAAATCTTAACCTGTGGAAGAGATGGAGAGCCTGAACCCATGCAGAAATTACAGGACTTAGTAAATAGGTGTGTATCACAACCTAGAAGAATACGTGATTAATTCATGACCTGGGCTCAGGTTCGGGTTCTCCTTGGGTACTTTCTTTGTATCTTTAGGACCCCGTGGAAGAAATGTTGTTTCTCTGGGGATGGGGAATACATAGTAGCAGGTTCAGCTCGGCAGCATGCCCTGTACATCTGGGAGAAGAGCATAGGCAACCTGGTGAAGATTCTCCACGGGACGAGAGGAGAACTGCTCTTGGATGTAGCTGTGAGTAGAATAAGAGGCTGCTGTTTTTACTTACATAATACAGAAAATTTTGGATCTATTCTTAGAGCTCATTTTCTTTTCCTTCATTAAATTTAGTGGCATCCTGTTCGACCCATCATAGCTTCTATTTCTAGTGGAGTGGTGTCTATCTGGGCACAAAATCAAGTAGTAAGTATTTTTCTGGTTTAATTACTTTGAAACAAGATACACTTTTTTTTTTAATCAAAGAATTTTACAAATAGTAAGCTAAAAATTACCTTATATACTTTTTTTGCTTATGATTCTTGTAACCTAATTAAATAGGTTTAGTGCATCTACCTTTGCTTTATTTTGATGGGATGGTCTTGGGCCAAAGCCAATTTATTAGCTCTCTTTCCAGTGAAAGCGTCTAGTGGACTTTTAGTTTCATTTTTCTGTTTCTTATCTGAGATAGATTTTCTTTTGCTTTTCTTGTTTTTATCTTAGTTTCTGTTTTACATTTAGTTTTATTCTGAACACCTTGAATTATATGTGTAATTGGTGTATTCATAAGAAAATGTAACTCAGAATTACATCTTAAAAATATTGAAGATGGCAGTTATTTATGAAAGAACTATAGTAAATAATAACTTGGAATGTTTAAAATAGGAAATACCTTAAGATAGTAAAACCTATAGATGCCTAATTTTTATTATCTGCCAAATTTGATCTCAGAATTCTGAGTCACTTTCATGTTAAAATGTTTCATTTATATCATTAATGTCTAGATTATAGACTGTTGCTTTCTCATATATTTAAGCAGTATACATTTTGTTTTTGTGGCCTAGGAAAATTGGAGTGCCTTTGCACCAGACTTCAAAGAGTTGGATGAAAATGTAGAATATGAGGAAAGGGAATCAGAGTTTGATATTGAAGATGAAGATAAGAGTGAGCCTGAGCAGACAGGTAATATTTCTCAATTGCAGATAGTATTTCCCAAAGGAGAAATGATTGCTTTATTCATTATTCATTCTTAATTTACGTTGGAAATTTATTTCATCACTTAATCTAAAATGTCACTTTTTTCTTACTAAGGCATTGTGTGAGGGCTTACATGGGTGTTATTACTAGGGTTCAACAACTCTCAACATTTTACTTTGTATTTCCTGATTAATTGCAGATGATTACCGTATTTGCCGGCGTATAAGACGATTTTTTGGCCCTGAAAAATATGCCTCCAAGTGGGGGGTCGTCTTATACGCCAGGTACACTTCAGATAGACTGCCCATAGTGCTTGCCCCGTGCCATAGTGGCCTCCCGATGCCCGCCCACTTCATTCCACATACCGTTCAGGCATCAGCAGCGCTGCTGGGTGTATGCTCGGCTGTTATGCGATTTTGCTGTTATGCGATTTTACCACACTCGCAAAATCGCACACAGCCGACCATACACCCAGTATGATAGCGCAAAATCGCGAATCGCGATACCATACTGGGTGTATGGTCGGCTGTGTGCGATTTTGCGCTATCATGGTGCCTGTTAGAATGTTGAAGAGCTCGCACTTGCGCACTAGTGAGGTCCCAGGGAGATGCTGATGCAAGGGTGGACCAGACTGCTATAGTGACAGGGCGGGCAAACAGGGAGCAGGGACCAATCAAATCAGGCTTTGTATACAGCCAACAGCCAACCACAATACTGCACCATTGTACAGTACAGCATAGAAAATGTCGACCAGTCAAACCCCTATCATCCCTATCATGGCACCAGCCAAAAGAAAGAAGTATGATGCAAATTTTAAACTGAAAGTTATAAACTTTGCTAAGGAAAATAATAATTGTGCTGCTGCAAGACAATATGGAGTAACAGAAAAGATGGTTCGGGACTGGAAATCAAATGAGAAAGCATTAAAGAGTATGCCAAGGGGTAAGTGTGCATTAAGAAGAGGCACCCCACACTGGCCAGAACTCGAAAAACATGTAGCAGACATGGTGGCTCAACATCGCCAAAACGGTTATGTGGTGACACGAAATACAGTACGCTTGTTTGCACTTCGGTGGGCCAAATCAAATCTGATATTGTTTTACCTTTTATTTGGTGTGTGGAAGGTGTGCGGAAGAGGGGGTAGTCTTATACGGCGAGTATATAACAAACTCTGTATTTTGAGTGGAAATGTTAGGGGGTCGTCTTATACGCCCAGTCGTCTTATACGCCGGCAAATACGGTAAGTGAGGGTTTACCTGCAGCACTTAACAAAGCACTCACACATGCTGGGTGCTCAGCTGTGTCACGTATTGTCACTCCTTTGTCAGTAAGGTGAAGGTAATGAGCATGGGCTGTGGAGCCAGACTGCCTTGGGCAAAATACTTACTCTTTAAACCTGAGTGTCCTCATATGTAGAATAATGGTAATAATAGAACCTGCCTTTGAGGGTTGTGGGGACTACATGAGGTAACTCCAGTAAAGCACTCAGTAGTGCCTGGTGTGATAGGCATTCAGATGTTAATTCCTGTTGTGATCATGATCACTGATATTTCTTGTCTTCAGAACTTACTGATAGGAAGTTTCTTGAGAATAAAGATTTCTCTTTTTATCCCCATGGTGTCTAACCCAGGGCTTTCTATCTAATAGAGGTTGGAGCGTGCGAATGCTCAGCCTGCCCAGTTGGCACTGTCGGTAATTGAGGCCATAGATCATTGACTGTTGGGCCCCTTGATGGTGCCAGGAATCGGAATTGGGATTGAGGTTGGTTCTTTCTAGCTTGGAAGTGCTGGTTCCCATTTTGTGATACTAGATAACTTGGTGCCTCATGTGTCTTAGGAGGCCCACCAGGAGTGCAGCATGTTCTGGACTGTGTTGGTATTACTGGATTATGGTCCGTGAAGCCTTCCCAGACTTTCACATAAGTTGTTCCTTCATTCATCTTCTTAGCACATTGCACATAACCTTTACTGTAGCACTTACTGTGTTGAATTGAAATGATCCATTTATGCCTGTCTCCCCAGTTAGACTATGAAGCTTCTACTGAAGAACTGTTCACAACTTTCTTGGTCATCACTCTAGACCCCGTGCCTAGCACATGGTGGAAATTCAGCACATGTTTGTTGAATTATTGAATAAAATTAACTGTTTGGTTTTCTTCCTTTGTTTCTTCTGAATTTCAGTTTATGAAAATCATACCTCTACTGTGTTTCTGTCCTGCAGGGGCTGATGCTGCTGAGGATGAAGAAGTAGATGTCACCAGTGTGGACCCCATTGCTGCCTTCTGTAGCAGGTGAGCTGGCGAGGCCAGGCCTCGGGGTGTGCGCGCCTTCTCTTCACCTCTGGTTTGGACTTGTCAGTTCCTTGGCTCGCCCTTTAGTCTCATCTGTCTTAGTTTTAAGAGATAGCTGCTTTGGTGTATAAGAAGTCCCTTTCTCCTGTGTAGAAAGTCTTAAGACACTGAAAGAATTCATTTATACCATTTTATTTTACTACTGATTTTATTAATCATGTCGTCTAATTCCCTTTTATTCATCTTGGCTTTCTTTCTTTTTTTTTTTTTTTTAAGCTGAGCCATCCTGCCACCTGTTGGCAGCTCAGCAGCTGCTCAGCTTGAGCCCACAATCAAACCTCTGTTGCTCAGAGCTTCAAACTCTTGAGCGAGCTCTAACCAACTGAGCCGCTCGGCCGGCCCCTGAATCTTGGCTTTCTTAAAGTTTTAGATCTATGCCTGTTGCTTATGGGTAATATAGGTGATTCTGCTCTAGAGGAAGGGTTCATGGTTTAAGCAACTGTCTCTTTTTTCCAATCCCTTGTCTGATCCTGTTCCAAATAGTGATGAAGAGCTGGAAGATTCAAAGGCTCTATTGTATTTACCCATTGCCCCTGAGGTAGAAGACCCAGAAGAAAATCCTTATGGCCCCCCACCGGATGCAGTCCAAACTTCCTTGATGGACGAAGGGGCTAGTTCAGAGAAGAAGAGGCAGTCTTCAGCAGATGGGTCCCAGCCACCTAAGAAGAAACCCAAAACAACCAATATAGAACTTCAAGGAGTACCAAATGATGGTAAGTGAGGGCCACAGCTTCCCTCTGCCGCCTGATAGACACCACTTTTTATCTCCAGCACAGCCTGGTCATTTCCTGTTTGAGTGATTTTTACCTTAAAGGAATTTTCCTAGGAGTCTTTTTATAGTGCTTTACAACTTTGTAATGATTTCATGTGCTTTCTCTTCTCTTTCAGAATGGGGAGATTCTGCCCTTAGTACTTTGCCTAAGTTGACACACTTTAACCCTTCTGACACCTGGCTCAGTTTGTCTCATTATGCCACTCTTCCCCCCCCACCCCCCGAGATTTTATTATGCGGTAAAGTACTAGTCAGACTAGGACAATCCTTTCATTCTTCTACCTACTTTCACAGTCTGACTCTGGACGCCTCTAATCATGGGGTAGAGTCCGGATTCTTACCATTTCCTTTCTGTTCTCACATGACGTCGTGCATGTGTGCGTTCCTGCTCTGCCTCGGCGTGCTGAGTGCCAGTGTGTCCTTCAGCCACGTTTTCAATTCAGAGCCGCTGTGGCTTGCTGTAAACCACATAGGCCGCGTGTGCCCTTTGGCCAAGCAGCTATTTCTTAATTCCGTTCTTCTATAGTTTTATGAATAACAAACAAAGCAAAATTTCCTCCTTGTACTAGTGGGCCTGGGGCACAAGGACAACGTTCTTGGCTCGTGGGTAGGTGGCATGCCTTGTGCCTGGTTGGGGTGATGGGACTGGTGGAGTATGGATTCCTTTCCATGCCTGTCTGTGCTTTTACAGAAGTCCATCCACTACTGGGTGTGAAGGGGGATGGCAAATCCAAGAAGAAGCAAGCAGGCCGGCCTAAAGGATCAAAAGGTAAAGAGAAAGATTCTCCATTTAAACCGAAACTCTACAAAGGGGACAGAGGTTTACCTCTGGAAGGATCAGCGAAGGGTAAAGTGCAGGCGGAACTCAGCCAGCCCTTGACAGGTAAGGACACATTGGGAGCACTGCCTGGCTTGCTTCGTGGCCTTGCTTTGTACAGCCCATGACTCGGTTTAACTGCAGCATTTATTTCCTTCTTTCCCTCCTTTTTCCCAGTGGCAAATATTCTCTTGAGTTTTAAGCTGCTGACAAGGGCAGGCTAAACCAGATTTGGCTTAATTCAGTGGCTCTTAACCTTGGGTCCATAAATAGGCTTCAGGGGCCTGCATTCCCTTGATACTATATGCAAAATATTGTGTAAATATTTTTGTGGGGAAGATGCCATACCTTCCATCAGACTCCTGTCGGAATCCATGACCCAAAAAAGGGTAAGAACCTCTGGTTTAATTCATGTCTTCATCTATATTTGCTCCTAGGTGTTTTATTTTGGTTTGGTTTGCCTCAAAGGGCCAGATAGATAACCAGAAATATAACTTGCTTTATATAGGCGCTTCCTGTTTACCTGTAGCATCTCTTCTCTCTTTCTCTCCAAATTGTTCAAATCCCAGAGGTTTTTCTGTCTCCCAGTAGTCTAGAAGCAACAGTGAAGTTGGTAGAACCATCACGTTAAAAAAGATGAGGGGTTGTTTTTGAAACAGGAGGAGATTACCAAAAAGACAGAAACTACAGTACCTGTGTAGCTTCTTAACACCTAAGCCTTTTGAAACTTACTGAGTTTTCTCACTTTTATAGTGAGGGATTTTTATTGGGAGACGGAGAACATTTTCCATTTCCTATCAGAAATTTGTGAATCTAGGCTAAAGGGTCTCTTGTTTAAAAACTAGTAATCAAATTAGAGTCCATTTCTATTCAAACATTGTTGAGTTTTGGAAACTTTTTGTTTTATATACAAGCACTGTTTTAGTTAATACAGTACTCTCAATTTTCTGTGGTCAGTGTACTAAGAGGTTGGACTGATAAAATATCCGGTTGTATTCAGGTGTCCCCCTGCCTCCTTTATTTAACATTTTAATTTAAATGCATGTGATGTGATGCCCTAGCATGTGAAACAGAATTCCTTGTTTAAGTTACTCCTTAAGTCAGTTAATCATGTGAACATGAATTTTGCAGAAAAGCTGAAGCACACACAGTTCCTCATGAGTGTTCTGCCTCAGTTTGCTAGATGTAGTTTTTCACAGCCCAACACCATACCATTGAGCACCAGCATTGTTTCCCACAACAATATTTGCGGTGCCACACTGATAATCAGTTAGCACCTCCACTGTCATTCCACTTAAGGCTGTGTCTTTATGTACTTTAAAATAGTCTGGAAGAGATATGTGGACATTGCCAACAAAGATTGCAGATCAGTAATAGACTCATGTAAATAAAAACGATTCTTCCATTACCCACTTCTTGTTCCAAGCTGATGCCACTACAGAAGAAATACAGTTTAAAGTTTAAATAGATTTCGCTGGCCCAGGGAGCTAAAATGCTTTAGGGTGACTTAACATGTGGTTTAAACATATTGAATTAATTGAAATGCTCTAGGACATAGTCTCCTAGCTTCTTTAAAACCTGTCTGTAATTAATCATTGGCTTTATAATAGTAAATGTATGGTAAATAAACCATATAAAGTTTTTGAAAACTCACATTTTTCTCTCTGTGATTTGAACTTCTAATTTTTAATTGATGTGGTCAATGACAGCAGCTAAATTATCTCTGACATTTGCCAAACTAGGTTTCTGTCAAAGGCTCCATGAAGTATTGTTAGGTTTTATGGCTCAGAGTATGGCAACTGTGCTTTTAAAATGTTTAAATAAGAGTCAAAATCAAAATATTGGAAAGTTTACTCAGCCCTAAAGGAATGGGCCTTTTTAGTCACGAAATTTCTCAAAATACTAAATATAGTTTGCAGTGAAATTTTGAACTATATGTCGAGTACATATTTTACTATTGGTACAAGTCAGCATTTCAAAGCTCCTTAAGAATAAATACCATTATCAAGGGCCTGATAAACGTTTGTTCCCATTTACTTTGCCGACAAGACTTAAAGGAGTTGCCGCCCTCTTTAAAGACTAGAACCTATATCTTGGAATAGCAGGGTGCTTCATACTGGACTTTTATTTTCTACATTATTTTCACTAGGCCCTTGAGTTGGTCAACCTTAAATAGAGGCAACTATTTTAACAGCCCCACCCTTTAAAAGGACTAGAGGAGACTTTCACAGAGTAGGGCCAGGGTGATGATACATTTTCTGACAACACGCAGACAAAAAAGCTGGGTAGAGTGCTGCAAACATTTCACCGACTCCTCACAATTGTGTGCATGCACATTTCTTGTCATCTGTACCTCCTTTTGCCTATTTTCTCCCTTCTCTGGCCTTGGTGCCTTGACCTTTTTCTGAATGAAAATTCTCAACACTGAAATGGCCAGATGAAACGCCAGCGTGTGCTGAGCAGCAGGATCATTAAAAACCTTCAAGGGACATTATGGTTTGTACCCAGCTTTATTGACTAGCTGCGGTGTGGTGTGGGTCTTTGTGAAGGCTGCTGCAACTCCTCACAAGGGAGACTGGTGAAACTGGACCTCACAGATAACTCCAGCAGAAATCTTAGTTTCAGGACAACCCATCATATCTTCTGTGTGGAATTCTTTGGGGGAGGGTGGGGCTTCATCCAATACCATGAGCAGCTTGGAGGGCCCAGAGTAGGCAAAGGCTGGAATCGGGGCTACAGAAAATTCTCCCCTCTCAAACAGCTCATTAGTATTGGATAGGACCAGCAGACCCACATCCATGAAGACACACTTCTGTGATGAGTGAGGACCCATCAGTGAAGCTTGGTGAGGGTGACCCTGAGCTTGGGACTTTTGGGAAAGGCCAGATCAACATTGTCAGGTTCCCTACTTAGTCCTCAGATCAGAAACTTGAGACATGAGCAGAACCACCAGTATCCCCGTTGCCCTGTGACTGCCCAAGAACTAGGGCCCCTTGGTAGTAAACATCAGTAGCAAGTGTGACAGAGTTGCGGTCTGTCACACACATGATCTAAAGGCCTCGTGACGTGGACATGAAGGGGTTGGTGTACACTGGAGTCTGTTGGGGTAGCAAAGACCAAAACAGGCAGAGACGCCGTTTTTGGGCGGGCAGGCACCTCGAAGACTCCCCTGCATCTGGCCACACACTGCCCCCGAGGCCGGCCCACACCCCGGGCTTCTGAACCACCTCCTGAATCTGTGATTTTTTTGAATGCTTGGTAGTAAGTGTGAGTTTTCCTTCTCCTCTTCTTCCCTTTTTAAAAACTGATCGGTCAGTCAAAGACTAATACATGAATTTCCTGCTAAAATCAGATGGCTAGTTGGATATTCTTTCTCATTCTTTGTGATCTTGTTAGCTGACTAAGGTAATGATTGAAAATCAATATCCAGTAGTATTTTCTTAGGCCACTCAGCCTTAGGCTGCTATTGGAAGGTGCTAGTAGCAGCTGTTCACCACGAGCTGAATTTTTCTTAATTTTATATTACCATAGATTGCCTTTATGTTGCAGCAAAATAATGTGTATCCTTGGGGCAGACTTTTAAATAGTCCAGAGGTCTTCTCGTGTCCTGCTGTTTCTCTGTGTCTTGTCTTGCTCATAGTATTGATTGCTCTGGTTTTGGTTTTCGTGTTGGGATTTAGGCTTAAAATGTCAATGTTGTGTTCATTTTTAAACTTTTAAAACTAGATTGGCTAGGATACCTGAGGGGGCAGTCAGCAAAACCAGCCTGAGGGTGTTAAAGGCCTGATAGTGAGTCCTGTTGAGGAGCAGAGTCTTCTATCTAAAGATTTAAAAAAAGCAACTCAGGAGATTAATTATTATGTTTTATGTTGAGAGGGAGCTACATTAACAGGTGCTAAATAAACTTTTTATCTTACTGAACTATATAAAGTTTAAATTTGATTTTTAACAATGTAGCATCCAGGAGAGTTTGTAATTTCAGTCTGTTCAGGCAAATGGGAATATATTTTTTTATTGCCAGTTTTCAACTGTGCTTGAACCTTTCCTTTAAAAATCAAATTAAAAGCAAAGTTTACAAATGGGTACTTTTCTTTCATAACTTGTGCAATTATTTTTTAACCATTTAACCTTCAAGTGGCATGTTCTCCCTCATTCCCATTGGCCTCTGGGAGGATTTTCTTCACCTTGTTCTCTTTTTTACACTTCCTAGTTAATATTTCACAGCAGCCCATTTAAGGATGTCCCCCAGAGGTTGAGCAGCTTCTATGGAATAATCAGGGAAGTGTTCATTTGATTTTACTATTGAGGATTTTATTTATTGATCAGTTGTTGGCACTTAGAAATGTCAACAGTAGTTTTCATTAACATTTCATCATGTTTGGGAGTCTAAGGTGATGAGAATGTCACTTAACACACTGTGGACCAGTGACGCAGATTTGCATCTATACATTTAAATGCCCCGTCCTCAATGTGTTAAGGAACAGGGGTGCTTAGAAAAGAGTTTGTTGCTCACTGTTAATTATTTAGTGACTAATCAGTCTAATATATGAAAGATTAGAAGGTGTAGTACCCTAGAATTTCCTTTCCTTACTGCACTTTTTGGATTACAAGCATTATTTGTTAACACCTTGGAAAATGGTTAATTAATTAGCAACTCAGAAAATGTGTAGAACTCTGATCATTTTGCCTTTTTTCCCCCCTTTGGGGAAGTACTGAGAAAGTGTGGGTTGGGGATGTGGGATTTGGGTTATTCTTTCAATTAATAGTAAGGGGGAGTTGGTTTGAACTTAAGGAGGGAAATTCTTAGCTCATGTGTGCTTGTCATGAATCATCTGGCATCCATCAGGATTTCTGTTTTCGTAAGAACTGGTCTAAGTTGATGCTAAAAGAAATCTTTTTGTGTCTAATCTCTTTAGCAGGGGGAGCAATCTCCGAACTGTTATGAAGACCCTTGAAGTGCTTCGTTCTGCCCCACTTTTCCATCATGTGGCCTCTGGACACTGTGGTCAGTCATTTGAGATTGACTTTAATTTAAAGCAAAGGCATCTGCTTCTCACCCAGGAGGTGGAAGGAGTGAATTTTATGTTTGAATGAAGAAGTGAATTATGAAAGAAGAGTATACGTCCCTTCCCTTTCAAGCATAAGTCCAAATAGGCTCTCAGGAATGAGGATTTGTGAAGACATCGAATGGGAGTTTGACTGATTTAAACTTTAATACTGAGTTATGTTGCTGGAGAAAAGATACCTGTTTTGCTCATCTGATTTTATTGTACCCATCATCATTTTGACCTGTCATTTCCTGTCTCCTCTATCTGCCTTCCATCCTCAGTGCTTGTCTTTGAGTGACTTGTTCTTACTGAAATTCTGCTATCCGTATCCTAGAAAACTTTGTTGCATATTCTTTCTTCCATTTTGAAACTTACCCTCTTACCAGATACATCCTGTATTTCCATATTGTGGACAAACAATGGGCAGAAAAGAAAGTGCTTGAAAGATTTGAAATTTTCGGAAACAGTAGAAAGATTAGAAAGGCCCCTTCTTTCTAACATACCCCATTTTGCTCAAGAAGCTGGGCTGCAAGAGGGTCAGGGATTTTCTCTTCCTTTGATTGCATGTTTCCCTCCAGTATTGGTTCCTTCTCATTACTCATGGTTTTTAAAGATGGTTTCATCCGTCTCCAGCAAAGAATCATCAATAGTTTGCATTGTTTTATCTGTGCTGGCTTCCAGACATGGAAACAAACCAAGGTGTCTCAACAAGCTTCTTTTTTATTGGGGTGGGGGAATCTATGCAAGGACTAAAGTAAAACCATCCAAAATCAAAGCAGCAACAACACAGTTCAAATCACAGATCAAGGAACAAATTTTTTTTTATCGTTGCATGTGGATATCTGTCCTTCCATCAGTCATTGTAGTTTTCCATTCTCATATCTATACTTCTTTTCCTTACATCTTTCAGTCACTTCCTTTCTGTGAAAGGTTGCTTAGCTTTTAAAAAAATTTTTTACTTTTTGCTTTTGCTGTTCTTTTATATAAAAAGTAGCAGGTTGGATGGATATGTACATTAGGTGTTTGAAATTATCTGAAAATCCAAGTAAAGAAATAAAGTGTGGGGTGGGCTCACTAGCCTCTCTGAGTAGAACTTTTAGCTGACCAGAAGTGCTTAACCTGGATCATCGTTTTCACAGTATTCTCAAAGGAGAGTTTAAACACTGTGCTTATTGTGAAATCTCTTATCAGCTAGTGGGTGCTCCTACAGGTAGCCAAACAAGCTGATTACCTTTTAGATTTTAGGGTTGAAATCAAAGTAGAACATATCAGTAAGAGCCTCTTTCTCCTATTCCACCTTGTAGCACCAGAATATTCAGTAGTTGAAGTGAGAGCTCTCTCAGTCAGTTGCAATATGTCTATATTTTTAGATGCCACTATTTTTTCTTCAAATGCTTATTTTGTGAATTTCATTTAATATATCATCTCAGACCACTGATTGAGATTAGTATGTGGCTCACTAACATTTTTGTTTTGCAGACATAACTTCCATTCCTTATCTTTCTCTACTGTACACTGCAATAGTGTGAAAACAGTGTCATACAAAGGCTTATTTCCATGTGCAAAGTAGCTCGGTGTCTTCTACCTGTGCATTTGGATATTTATGTTGTGTCCATCTCCTAAACTGGCTACTGAGAAAATCAACTTCAGCCCTGTCAGATAGTCTCTGGCAGCAGCTCCTAATAATTATTTATGCTTTTGGAATTTTTTTCAGCTCCTAAAGCCTCTGTCCATTTCAGTTTGATTTTCTAAATTTGTACAATATACACATATTCTCTTCTTCCTATTTGTCATCTCCACCCCCATTTTGTTTTCTAATGTTCTGTAGTTTTGTAAAAGCCTTGGGTACTTCTTGCTGAAGCTTTAATGCTTTGTAAATAAAATTGGATGTTTATTAAAGAAGAGGTGTAGATGTTTTAGACACTGATTACTTCTGACACTCACCAGCCACTTTGCTTTTTATGACAGAAAATGCAGCTTACGATGCTGATGTTAGATCTTTTTGTGTGGTGTACATACAGAGCTGGGATGGATGAGGGTGATCAGGTGGTCCAGATCTCTGCTTCTGGACAAGATTATAAAAAAACAATTCAAGCAAAATGTTGGTGTTAAGTAAAAAAGATCATCTACCCTGTTTCCCCGAAAATAAGAGCTAGCCGGGAAATAAGCCCTCGCATGATTTTAGGTGCCAAAATGTGGCACCTTGGCATACTGAATATTTTAAGCTGATGGAGTTTGTGGAAAAGGCACTCTTCTCCCAGAAACAGATCATAAAACCCTCATGTGAGGGGTGTGTGCCCTCCATATCCTGGAGGGATAATGCTAGGGCTTCTTCTCCGGCTAGGTCCTATTTTCGGGGAAACACGGTAGGAATGATCTCTCTTTAAATTCTTTAACTCAGTGTAAGTGTGTGTAACTACTCTGTTGAGGTCACAATGCTAGCAGGCATCCTGGAGGTTACAAAAATGCATGTGAGGAACTTCCTGCCTTCCATGGTGCTTTCTTTTTTTGTTTGTTTTAAAGCTTTTATTGGGGAATTGACGGGAACAGTTGTTGGGGAATTGGGGAAGGGGAACATTGTGTCTTTCCAGGACCCATCAGCTCCAAGTCAAGTTGTTGTCCTTCAATCTTAGTTGTGGAGGGCGCAGCTCAGCTCCAAGTCCAGTCACTGCTTTCAATCCTGTTGGAGTGGGAGCGGGGAGCGTAGCCCACCATCCCATGCGGGAGTTGAACAGGCAACCTTGTTACTAAGAGCGTGCGCTCTCACCAGCTAAGCCATCTGGTCACTCGTTGGCAGCTCAGCGGCAGCTCAGCTCAGGCACAGCTCAGCTCAGGCACAGCTCACGGGCCCATGTGGGAATCGAACCAGCGACCCTGTTGCTCAGAGCTTGCGCTCTAACCAACTGAGCCACCCAGCTGGCTCCCCGCAGAGCTTAGCATGTAAATACACCTCTTTCCTAGATTCCCCCCCCCCCCAGATTAAATAGTTTTAAAACCCATTGAATACTCATTGTCTCCTAAAGAATAAGATGTTTCATAAAGTCTATTTATGTCTTTGATTTTAATCATCATCAAATCTGAGTGAGTGTCTACCTGTTAATCTTTTCTATTATGTGACTGAGAATCCACCTTTGACATCATAGCTGTTTCATAGCAACCTTGGCCCAAGTGCAAGATGAGCTCCTCTGTTCTATAGGGTAAAGGGAGTAGGCCGACAGGCAGGGCGAATTATGCATCCTCTCCCCCAGAAGATATCTCTGGTGGCCTTGGGAAGGAAGAGTGCCTAGAAAGGGCAGAGGAGCTGCGTCTAATATCGCCTGTCTTGCTGATAAACAGCTGGATTCTACAAGGGCTCCTGGCCCTTTATGAGTTTTCATTTCTATTTAAAATTTCTTACACATGAGCAGTGTTTCACACTTTACAAAGTGTTTTCATGCACACTATCATTTGATGCTCAAAGTGACCTGCCTGAAATAGGCAAGGAGGTCTTAATTTACAAAGGAGGAAGTAGAAACAGAAACGCTGGAAGGGTAAGTTACTTGCCTCTCAGTCCAGACTTCTTAATCCTTTTTATAGAAGTTTTAAGAGCATTTAGTTAATAATAATTCAAGTTAATCTTCTCTCTTTTTTTTAAGACTTGGTATTTGATTTCTTACTTGGTCAGATTTAACTGGGGTTTTGAAACCCTTTAAATTAGATCCCACAATTGGGAGGGGAAAAGTCTTAATAGCTTCACTATGCATTCGAGGTAATTTGGAAATTCACTTGAGCTTCTGAAGTCTTTTTGTCTTTCCCAAGAGGTGGATTAAAATTCATTAAAACGATGTGGAAAGAATGAAGACTGGTAAGGTGATGGATCATTAACAAGCAGAGATGGTAAAGCAGCGCTGTTGTGACTTTTTCTTCCTGCTTCGTGTCCTTGCCTGTTACTAGGACTGCATTGTGGTTTACGAAGCGGCAGTGTTGTACTGAGAATGCAGGCATTACATCTTTTGACTTGGAAGGATACCTCATGTCGAAGGAATTGAGTTATGATATCGTAGAGGATTCGATTGGAATACCTTGGGGTGCTGGCTGAAGGTGGTGAAATGTTTGCCAAGACATGAAGAGTTCAGCCACCGGTTTCATTCTTGGGAGCCTGGTATTTGCCATTTATCTGCCTTTCGTGGTGACTTTACCTAAAACACTGGCAATCCCTGAGAAGTTGCAAGAAGCTGTGGGACAAGTTATTGTCAATGCTACAACCTGTACTGTCACCTGTGGCCTTGGCTATAAGGAGGAGACTGTCTGTGAGGTGGGCCCTGATGGAGTGAGAAGGAAGTGTAAATCTCAGCGCTTGGAGTGTTTGACCAACTGGCTCTGTGGAATGGTTCATTTCACCATTCTCACAGGGAAGGAATTTGAGCTGAGCTGTCTGAGTTCAGAAATCCTGGAGATTGGGCAGGACGCTTTCCGGTTCACCTGGAGACTTGCTCGGGGTATCATCTCAACTGATGATGAAGTCTTCAAGCCCTTTCGAGCCATTTCACACTTGCTGAAGTTTGAATCTGCTCAGGAGTATGACTCTGGGACCTACCGGTGTGATGTGCAGCTGTTAAAAAATTTGAGACTTGTCAAGAGGCTCTATTTTGGGCTGAGGGTCCTTCCTCCTAACTTGGTGAACCTGAATTTCCATCAGTCCCTCACTGAGGATCAGAAGTTAGTAGATGGGGGCCTGGAAGTGAATCTGGATAACTATTCCAGGCCTCACCGTCCACCATGGAGAAAGAAGGTGGCTATAACCTTGGGAATAGGAATTGCCAGTGGAGTGACTGGCAGCGTGTTGGTGAGCATGGCCTTGTACGGTGGGCTGAAGGTGATCTACAGCCTTAAGACCTAACAGGCCTTGCTCCTGAAGGGTTGGCTGCCTTCATGAAGCCAAGCTGGGTTTTCAAGGGAGTGTCCTGGCTGCCTGATTGTGGATCAGCTAAGAGGCAGGGCTTCCACTGCCAAAAGAGTGAATGGCGGGTGTGGAGAAGGGCAACACTGCAGCAGCTATGGGCAGTCATCTCTTCTTTGTGTTCAGGTGGATCTCTTCCTGACCTTCCCTGCCCACTAGGTATCCAGGGCAGCTGACCGCAGGCATCTCCCCTAGTGCCGGGAAGAGCTCTGTCTTCCAAGCTTGCATTCATTTTCTACCCTTTACAACTTGTGTGTCTCCCCGCCTCCTCCCTTCTGAGCAGCATAATCACGTAGAAGGATATATTAATAATTTTTCTAGTGAAACCATTTTTTTCCTCTTCAATAAAAATAATTGACAGTAGCTGTATGGAGACCTAACCTTTTCTGCTCTTCAGTTAAAAATGTCTTGCATTTGTTCAGATTGTCCCATAATTAGTCTGGCTTTCATCTTCCTCAAATTTCTCAGAATAGACGTTGAACAAATTGCTTCATAGTGGGGCATATGCCCATGTGTGCCAGAGCTGAGGTTGTTAATAATGACATCTGACTCAGTATGTAATAGACCATCACTAAGTGTTCATTTATCTGCCCCTCCCTGTACTCCCCAAGTGAACCCTCTGTGTTCAGTGTTAAATTGATTTCCTGGCAAAACACTGGAGTCCTCTGAACAGTTCCTTGGCTTCTCCCTGCTTCCCTTCCTGTAGCTCTTTCAATGCCCTGAAGCTTGTGTTCCTGGAAAGGTCAATTGTGTTGGTTTCTTATAGCAGCCAAAGCCCCTTAAGGGAGAACTAGTACCTTCCTCCATCCACGGGAAATCCAAGCTGAAGACTCTCAGAGGCCATTCTGTCTGTGTCTGAGGACTTGCATTGTGGAACCATCAAGAAAAAGGATCTTGGTGACCAGGAGCCTGAAAGAGTTAAAGCATTTTCTCTCCTCTTCTCTAGCCACGGAGAAGGTAGCGGAAACCAAGACTTGGACCAGTGGTTCTCTCCTCTAGCTCTGTCTGAATCACCTGGATGAGCTTTGGAAAAATAAGATTCCTGAGCCCCAACCCTGAGGATGCTAATTCATTTTTAATTATGGCCAGTGGAGCGCTATTATTTTTCTCTAAATTTTTAGAGAAATGTGAAACCCATAGAAAAGTTAAAAAATTTTGGTGACACCCATAGACCCCTTTACCTACATTTGTCGGCTATGAACCTTTTGCTACAATTAGCTTTCTTTCCAAATAATTCTGATTTTACTGAACCATTTGAAAGCAAGCCATAAAGATTGTGTTCCTTTAGTCCTAAATCATGTATGTTTCTCCTAATAAGGGCATTCTCCTGTGTAACTTCAGTGTCTCCACTGCATCTAAGAAAATGAACAATTCCCTGACATATAGTTGATATTTTGTTTTCGCCAGTTTCTGAAATCTTAGAGCTTTTTAATTTTTTGATCCAGCATCAAATGAAAGTTAATACATTACATTTGGTTGTTTTTCTTACATCTTATTTTACAATACATTGGCTGCTATTTTTGTTGTTTTTCATGATATTGATTTGATTGAAGAGTCTAACTAGGTCAGTTGTCTTGGATAGTGTCCCACAATCAGGACTGGTCATTATTCCCTAATAATTAGGTTCTGTGGAATCAATCTTAAACATTGTGACAAGAGCCCTACATAAATGATGGTAAGGACTTATTGCTTCATCTCAGGAGGCACCTGATGGCAGGATGACCCGCTATTGATGATAGATCTCCCCAAAGGTACATATACATTTTCCTTTTGTAACTAATAATCTGTGAGGTGACTCCATGTGACTATCTGGTTTTCTAAAAACCATTCACAAATGTTTTGGAATCCATTCATGATCCTTGCCTTATTATTACATGTTGGGGATTGCAAATGGTGATTCTTTAAAATTCATCATTTCGATACTTACTAGCCTGTACTTTTCTGTAAAGAAGAGCTACCCTTTATAATGTTTATTTTTGAGTCTCGATGGACTCTCTTTTTTGTTCAGTGAATTGTACTCATATATAATCCGTTACTGTTGTCTTGTTTTTGATGTTCAAATTACCCCCAATTTTGGCCAGCAGGAATCCCTTCAGGCTGGCTCTTTTGTCCTTTTGATGTGATCCATTTGACTTTGAGCATATCATTGCTTTCTAGTACAACAACTCAGATCCACATTTGGACTTTCCTTTCACCAAATCTGAATCTGCTGTTTCTCCAGGGGACCCTGGTTCCTTCTAGTGTGGGGAATAGTACTTGGATACTTAGAAACCAAGGTTTCGGTGCTGGATGTGCTTATTGCCACCAGGGAGTCACTGCTTCTAGGCCCTTTCAGTGTCCTGGATATACACAAATCATGTGTTCAAAGCATCTTCGTTTTGCAGAAGCTTTATAGGTAATTCTGATTTGTAGCAAAGGTTGAGAACCACTGGCCTAGACCCACACACAGGAAGTCTTTACTTATGGCTCTTATTTTGAAAAGATCTTATGTTTTCCACGCCTTTCTCAGAGGGGATGGATTTCAGAAGACCTGGGTTCCGCTTCAGTTTCTGCTGTAGACTGTGTAATGGAGCGAGCCGACTGACCTTTGTAGTCCTCGATTTTGAAACTCATGATTATGAGGGTCCAATGAGATCCTGGGAATAAAAGTGCTTTGTAAACTGAAGGAGTGGACGTGAGTTAGGCAGTGTTGTTAATGCTGCATATTAGTTTAGTACTGGACAATTGGCTGAAGCAGTCAGGAGAGAGCTTGCTATACTTTAAAAGGAGGCCATGAAACGGTATCTTTGTAGATAATTAACTCAGTATTACGTTGTTGGGGGAAGAGGACTGGAGTACAGTTTCCCATTTTACAGATGGAAAGACTGAGACCCAAGAAGAGCGAAATCACCTCTTCAACAAGCCAGTGGCCAAGCCTGGATGGAATATTGTGCAGCTCTAGGCTTAAAGCCCTCTGTGCATTGGGGTCTTGAATGTTGACTGTGAGGGTCTGAAGGGATCGAACAGGGAAGAGAACAAACAGACCCTCAGATGTGTTAGTAAAGACCCAAACTCAGTTCAGTTCATTTGAGTTCTGTGCATGTCATCTGCCTCTGGAGGGTCAGGAAGATGCTGACTGGACTAAAATTTGAGTTCTAGAGTGGCCAGTGCCCACAGCCCCATTGGGTACAAAGTGGAAGGGACAAACTTGTTGTGGTATAACCGCCATCTGTGCTGGCTCCTTCTGGGGGCTCTCTGCCAGCCCAGGCTTCTGCTGAACAGGCCCTGGGGCACATGGCTAAGCTGTAACTAGTGGGGCCTCTGCTTGCGTTGGTCTCCCTTGTCCCTGACAGTGGTTTTGGGCACAGTCAGCATGGAGCCCCACCTGCTTTGCACCAAAGGAATAGAACACTTAACAGGGCTGAACATGTCTCAGATGTAACGGAAGTTTGATAAATGTTTGTTGAATGTATGAGAGAATGTTTACAGCTAGAAACTGACTAGGAATTCAAATTCTTTTGGCTGCTGTGAGCAGAGACTAGAGGCACCTTTTCACCAGGTGGTGGTCACTATATGTGCAGGGAGAAGACTTCCCTTTGGTACAATTGAGTCAATACCTCCAATGTCTTAAAAATCAGGGCACCTTGAAGGAGAACCAACACTCGAGCACTGTTTACTGCCCTTTGTGTTAATAAAGGCAGCCCAGTCTAGCACAATGCCTGCGTGTACATGGCTTAGGCCTGCCTTAAAGTCTCTTGGGCTGATTTCCCGCCCCCCCTGTCCAGGACTGAATGAAGCAATATAGACTGTACGAGGTCTGACAATTAAGTTCGCAAACTTGCCACCATGCGCTTACATTGGCAGCCCTGTACAAAGAGCTCGGTAAGGTTTCGTATCCTTGGTAATCAGTGTCTCACAGCTGTGTTCATGTTGACATGTGGTGGAGTCTTGCTGAGTGGCTTTCATTAATGTTGTGTGTTTTTGTGTGCCGTCGCAAGAATGTCTGAGCTTGAATTAAAGCAATGAACAAACATTAAATTTCTTGTTAAACTTTGCAAGAGTGGAAGTTAAATCAGGGACATGTTAGTCCAAGTTTATGGGGATAATGTCATGAAGAAAACGGCAGTGTACAAATGGATTAAACATGTTTCTGAGGCGAGAGAATGCATCACTAATGAAGAGAGGTCAGGGCGGCCAGTAACGAGCAGAACTGACGAAAACATTGCAAAAATTCTTCAAATTGAATCATTGTCTGACTGGGAGAAGCATAGGAGACCAAGTAAACATAGATAGAGAAACAGGAAAATCTTAACTGAAAATCTTGGCATGAGAAAGGTGTGTGCAAAAATGGTTCCGAAGGAGCTCACCAATGAACCAAATGCAAAGGAGAGATGAAGTCTGCCAAGACCTTTTGGAGAGGCAAGACGATGTTTTGGGCCATGTTATCACTGGTGATGAAACATGGGTGTACCATACGACACTGAAACAAAGCATCAAAGTGCACAGTGTAAGTCAGCCAATTCTCCATGACCAAAAAAGTTCTGTCAGCTCAATCAAGAGTCAAAACGATGTTGCTAACCTTTTTTGATATCAGAGGGATTATTCATTATGAATTTGTTCCAATTGGACAAACAGTTAACCAAGTTTACTATCTAGAAGTGCCGAAAGGCTGCGTGAAAAAGTTAGACGTCCTGAACTTTTTGCCAACAATTCATGGCTCTTACATCATGACAGTGCACTAGCTCACATGGCACTGTCTGTGAGGGAGTTTTTAGCTAGTAAACAAATAACCGTATTGGAACACCCTCCCTACTCACCTGATCTGGCCCCCAATGACTTCTTTCTTTACCCAAAGAGAATGGAAATAT
>NW_017731484.1:2468938-2478202 GCF_001890085.2 Hipposideros armiger | reverse complement strand
CCAGGAAGAGAAAAAAGTCCTCTAGCTGGGAAAGAGATGAAGGGAGTAAAACATCCTTAGCCACCTTGGGCTCTTGTCCAGAGCACAGACTGGCTGGATCCTGGGATTCCAAGAGGCAGTTTATGCTGGGAAAAGACTGCCTGGTGAGCCTTCTCCCTTAGTGACCGTGTGACTGCGCTGCAGGGGCCACAGCAGATAGATGCTCCAAGATGCTTCCTATGCTTAGCATCTTTTGCTTCTAACAATCTCAGCCCTCGAAGGACAGCTACAGCATCTCCCTACACCACCAGTCTTCACCTATCCGAGACCCCATAGCAACAGCTATCAAAACTCAAAGGCCCCTAAAATAGGAAGAAGCCTCACTATTCCAAGGTCTCACTGCAGAAGTTTTTCTGAGGTCTAACGTCAGTCTCTTATCAAAAGGAAAAGTCCCCCTCCCCGCTTTACGGCCCTCCTATTCCCTGGCACCATCTGTATCCTTGGATGCCCTGAATGAAAGTAGACAGCCTGACCTTGCCCGGCCCCGAGACTCCCATCTGGAGCAAGCTGCCCTCCCTGAAGGCGAGGTATAAACATCAGGCCTGTTAGAGCACGAGGACCAGGTAGCCAGGCCGTGTCACGAGCCCTGCAGGCTGAGCCCAAGTATGCCCAGAATGGAGAGACTATCTCTCTGGCCCCGAAGTGGTGTCTGCAGGCGGCCTCTGTCCCTAGTCCTCAAGGCACTTACTGGCCACTAAGCTGTGGGGTAAAGCACTTGTTTGTGGCTGTCCCCCTTGCCGCCTCTCGGGCTTGGAGCAAGAGGAGAGATTCAGAATTGAGTTATGGCCACAGCAGGGGTGAGCTCCCCTCAAGAGCTGCTTCAGCCCTTCCAAACAGAAGATGAAAATCAGAGGCCCCTTGGGCAGGAAGGGACTCTGAGAAGCCGTCTGATCTCTTCTGCCTCCATGCAAGCTCCTGTACAAGCCACCCCAACAAGAGGCTATTCCTTTTTACAAGCTTGCATGTCTTCAGGTCACCAACTGTCTTATTAAACCTGAGCTCTACCTGAAGTCTCAGGCTGCCAGAACACCGTTTTAGTTCAGTTCTTCATCCCCTGAACAAGTCCTACCTGCATAGTGGTTAGGTTTTCCTGGGGCTGAGCTTTTCTAGTTACAAAACCCTCCTTGGCTTCCCAGCAGGCCTGCCTTCCTCTGCTTTGCTAATGGGCCTCATTTGAATTAAGACACTGAGTTGTGTCTTTTGCCTCAAGCAAACTTAAGGTAGTTACTGTGCCAAACCAGCCCATCCTTCTTGGCCCAGCACCTAGGCACCTATCTCATTCCAACCCCCCACCCCCACATCCCTCCCTACTGCAGCCCAAGGCAGTGAAGACAGAAAGCTAAACCTTGGAAGAAAATTTCTTACTTTGAGCACCCCCTTTCTGGTGGAGCTGGCATGGCCAAACCACAGCCACGGGGGCCAGCATGGATGCTAGGCCAAGTTTGGGGTTCCTGTAATGGTAGAAGGGTCACATAGCTGAGCCCCCAGCGCCTTGCATGGGGGAATGGTAAGGAGCAGGTGAGGAGGGTGTAACTGATGGCTCCAGGGAGGCAGTCCTGGGCCGGGGCAGGGTGGTGGGTGCTGTAGTGGCAGGGAGAAGAGGTGTGAGCTTACATTTTTAAAAAAATTGTAGTGGATAAAAACATCAACATAAACCTGCCCAGGAAAATAGAGCAGGACGTAAAAGTTTATAAAACCATAGCAAAATAGAGATCTAACTGTAAACTACAGAAACCAGGCTCAGGGGGCCTGTCCCCTACAAGATGCCTGTCCCGCTGAATCAAGGGCCACTTGTCAGAGCATAGGCATTGGGGGTTCCTGGTTGTGCCGCCACTGCTACCTGGATTTGGGGAATCCCTGTCCTTGCTTTGGCTGCTTCTTGGAGCAAGGGTAAGGGGAACGGGGGCTTCGAGCCAGCACTGCATATTGAGGTCCCAGCAGAAGCTAGGCTCGAAGGCAAAGAGGGACTGATGTCTCCTAGAATCTGCCCATGCCTCAGACTGGGACCCAGCCAGGCTGCTTACCTCATGATCACCCACCGAAACCTCTTGAAGTAGAATTCTCATAGCCCACTGCCCTTCCTAACCACCACCTTAGCCGGGCAGTAGCCATTCAGCACTGCACCCCCCGTCCTCTGGATAGACAAGGAGCCTGGAGGCTCGAGTTGTCCCAGCCCTGTCACTGTCACACTTTGTGACCTTGGCAAGTCCCTAGCCATTTCGACCTCCATTTCCTCATCTGTAAAGTGAGGGGCTTGGACAAGTTGAGCTTGAAAGCCTTTTGCAGCTCCGATGTTCTGTGACTGGTAATATACCCAGAGCACAAGATAGGGTGTCCCGTTTATTAACCCCTTTTCTTCTGGAGAAATGCAAAAGGGTGGTCCGAGGCAGCCCCGGGTGCAGGTCTTGTCAGGTGGTCCTGGGTGTTCCTGGGAACAGGCAGCGCCACACTCATCCCGTCTTCTCAGAAGACTCCCGACTCCAAGACGGAATTAATGCCGCATTCCTTTCCCAGGCTCGAATGAGTCAGTGCTGGGAGAGGAGTCCTGGGCCTGCAGGCCAAGCTGGAGGAAGGGGGTGGGCGCATGACCCCTGACTCCTGTCTCTTGCCCAAACCCCAGAGGATTGTGGAGGATGGGTCTTGGTGGGGTGGGGGACCTCCCCAAGACAAGCCCTTTAGTCGCCCAGCCGCCCGTAGTAGGTCTGTCACTCTGGGGTGACAGGGTTGGGTTGGCAGTGTTGGCTAAGAGGGCAACGTCAGGCCAAGTCTGGTGCCCCTCCTCACCAGGTGTCCCAGCCTCTCAACCCTTGTTAGTCCTGACCCCTGGCAGTCTGGAGTACCCCCCTCCCCCCAAAGCTGCAGGGGCTCAGGCTTCAGGGCACTGGTTCTCAGCCACCTGGGCAAGTGGCATGTGCCTCCAAGGACACGTCTCAGGGTCCAGCCGTGGGTTTGGCCTTCTCCTTAGGCTGAGGGGTGTTGGTGTTTCTGCTTCATGCCACGTCAGCCCAGTCACAGCCAGCGTTCCTGCCAGGCCTAGGATTCTGCTCCCAGGGGCAGAGTCTCTATGTGGTCCCAGGGTGCCATCTCCACAGATGTGCAGATACATGTTTCAAACCCCCTTCTTCCCACAGGCCTGTTCCTTCCATCCAGGCACCCTAGAGGGCCAGGGCATAGGGTTCAATATCATCATGGAAGTTACTGCTTTCTGTCTCTTGATTTAAATTAAAAAAAAAATCCTCGCATGGGTTCTATCCTGTGGTAGAATATGAAATATCCTACCTCCTACAAAAAGGGCACTGTCTAAAGTAGGTGTTCAAAACCAGCCATTCTCAGGCACAGTGCTGGGCCACCTTGGCATCGGGAAGGGACCAGGGCTGTGTCCATCGGATGCAGCTGTCCAGCTGTGGCGGAGAGGGAGGGCCGCCGAGATCAGAGCTCCAGGTAGCCTATGAGGAACAGCATCGCCACAGCGCAGGAGAGGATGGCGGCCGAATGTGGGGCTTGGCAGACTGCCGAGTTCTCCACCATCATGCTTGTGCCTGAAAGTGGCAGGCGGAAATGTGGGCCTGGGTCAGCTGGGCCCTGCCCCACCTCACCCCACCCGCCCTTGGGACCAGTTCCAGACCTTCCTAGGGAGACTCAGAGGGCCGGCTTCAGGACTGGGACGTGTTCTTAGCGCCACTCCTACAGCATTTTGTAGGACCTCAGCTTTGCTGGTTCTAGGCCTCCCCCTGTACCTCTGAAAGGAGCACACTCATCTCCCCAGCCCTCGTGGTGTGGGGGAGGGGGGGCAAGGGCAGTTCTAGGACGACTTTGCACTTGGTTCCTGCCTACCTTCCCCTTCCCCCTTGGGCTCTGGCTGCGTGGGGGTTGGCTTGGGTGGGAAAGATTCCCTCATCAGACACCTGCGTGGACCCTGATACTCCTGGCGGAATGGGTGGGGAGAGGCAGCACCTCCGTTCCTCACGATGTGGACTTCTGCCGGGGTCCCATCCCCTCCTGGCCCTGTGGTCCGAATCTGCACCCGGGCATGGCCGATGTCTTCAGGAACTGCAATTTCTATCCCGTTCTTGCTGGTGAGGTGGAGCGTGGGAGTCAGGTGTAAGTCATTCTGGTACAGCATCTGTGGAAGGACGTTAGCCAGATGGAAGCACTTACACCAGGGCTGTGTCTTCCTTCTTCCCCAGCTGGAGGCGCTGGGAGGAACCCGTGTGGTTCTGGGCCCTGGAGGTCCTCCTCTTCACCCCTCCTGTTTCCCGCTGACCAGGACCGGGCTCTTGCACAAGTTCCTCATTGGTGGAGGAAAGCTTGCAAGCACTTGAACTATTTTTGCAGACCCCTTAGGCTAGAAGGACCCCAGGCTTCACCCAGTCCTCACTGCCCCCATGAACCCTGCCTTTCCACAGCCATACTATCTGCCTCCTTTCTTATAGTCTCTACTATTGGGTTGTCGGAAAAGCCGTGACGTATTTTTTCTCTGTTTTTCGTTGCAAAAATGCGTCACGCCTTTTCCGACAACCCAATACGAGTTACCTGGAGAACCATTCATATATTTCATGCCTCTCACAATCACAAATGCTTTGCTTACGTCTAACTCAGATCCCTTCTGCTCTAAACTGCAGCCCCCTTGTGTTCACTGGATGTGGCGATGAGCTGTTCATCACCATGCAGTGCCTGCCCCATCCCTTCCTTACCTTGTAGCCGGTGACTGCAGACTCATTTCGGAGTGGGACCACAGGGTCCCACTTAATACTAAGGCTGGAGCTCGAGAAAGTCCAGGAGATGTTGCCAGGAGGTCGCCGTGGAGCTGCCAGAGGAGGGAGGAAGTTGGGGCGACTTCCAAATGTTTCCTCACCACCCACCCTCTTGCCTTTAGCCAGCCTTTTTCTAGATATCCGCCCACAGCAGTTACACCTAGAACATTCACAGCTACCTAAGAAGCGAACCCCATGAAAATCCAAAGGCTGGAGAAGAGAGAGGTGCTTCAGAAGCCATGAACTCCACTCCTGGTTTTCATTAGCCTTGTTTCTGTCCAGCCCGGGGCTTGTGGGCTAGAGCATTTGTCTTATGTTGGGGAAAGAGTGATCCTAGCAGGATGTCCCCGCCCCAGGCTGACAGACTCACGGGGCTTCATGGTGGTGGCGTTGGTGGAAGGGCTGGCAGGCCCAGTGCCCGCCCGGTTGTAGGCTCGTACAGTCACATGGTACTTGGTGTTGGGGTGCAGGTCAGTGACTCGGGCACTGGTGTCCAGCCCTGCTGTCCTCACTCGGTCAGCGGCGGCTTCGTTGTCCCCAGCTTTCCAGTAGCGGATCTGAAGGGGGCAGGGATACCTTAGGGTCAGCAGTCAAGTTCAGGACCTCCGAGCTCCCCTGGCCCTGGCCCTGGCCCTGGCCGTCTATTCTGTTCCTCTCCTGCTCACTCTGGTCCTTGTAACTCAGTCTTGGGTCTCAGAAACTGGACGCTACATCATGAGCTCCAAGAGAGCAGGGACGAGTTGGTGTGAGTCCCTGCTGCCTTCTCAGTGCCCAGCAGGGAGCCGGTGAGCGTTGGGTGAGAGTGGGAGGCAGGCACCTAACCCAACGGAGCGATGGCCGGTTGGAACCCAGTCCTGTTTAGTTAACTCATGGAATCCCACGGGGGACTCTGCTAAAGGTCATGGCATGCATATCTGTCCTTGCAAAGTTGTCCCCCAACCCCTAGCAAACATGATGGCTGCCAAATAGTTGCAAACCCATTTTAGCACCCATCATAATATTAAGTCCTGTGAACTATTCTTCCAGATCAAGGGCAGAGTTGGGAGTTATCTCCTCGGTGAGGCTCGCCTAACCTATTGTGCTAAAAGCCGGAGCTGACTCGACTGGAATGGCATTAACGATATCACTAGTAACGGGGCCTGATGACTCTCACTTGGGCAATGACATTCCTTGCTTTTTCTTCTTCCCTTCCCCTGGCTTCTTAATTTCCACCTACTACTATACAGGGCACCCATTGTGGGATCATCAGTGGGCTCAGAGTTCCCCAGGGACTGGCGATCAATAGGTACATACAGGGGGCCATGCTGTTCTCTGCAGCCCCGCGGATGCCAGGCTAGCTGGGCTCTGGCAGAAAAGGACGAGCTGTGCCCCTTCCAGAACCCACTCTCCCCTGAGCTCTCACAGGCAGCATTTACTACAATGTCTACAGGCCTGCCATCCCTTGTCGTCCCTCCTGGGTCTTACCTAAGGTTATGTTCACAGTGCTGCACAAACTGGGTGCTGTTTGCCAATTTAGTGAATGAATGGTCCCAGGAAGAAGGACTACTGAGCTGTGAGGTGCCCCCACCTAGCCTTGAAGCCCCAGCACCCCACATTCTGCCATGCCCCAGGGTCAGTGCTCACCTCATACCCCAGGAGGATCCCATTCATGTCCTGTTGCACGGGTTCCCAGGTCACGTTTATCTCTGAGGATGAGATCCCCTTGGCCCAGACCTTGGTAGGGGCCACTCTGGGCTCTGGGGACCAATACAGAATGCGTGTGGATTCTTGGGGGCTCCCTGTGTCCTACAGAGTGGCCGCCAATCGGGATGGCCCTTGCTTAGGACTTTAGAGAGCCTAGGGTCCAGGATGAAAGCCATGTGGGGGTTCCCAGAGAGTCTCCCTCCTCCTTCCCTAGGCCTTAGGGGGAGACCAGGTAGCAAGAGCTAGAAATGAGGCCAGTGGCTTAGAACCCAGGTGTCCTGAGCACCCCAGCGTGGAAGTGAGCGGGCATGGGAGCAGCACTCCTCCACCCTACCAGCCATGGACAAGTAGCTGGAGCGGGGTGCAGGGTGGGCCCAGCGTCCGCCTACCCTCCTCCGCGGAGTACACGAGCGCAGTGAGACTCTCGGGCCCATTCCCACGGCGGTTGTAGCTGCGAATCTTGACCTCAAAGGGCGTGTAGGGCCGGATGCTCTCGTTGCTGTAGACGAAGTACTGCGCGTCGGCGCCAAGCACCCGCGCCGTCTGCCAGCTCGCGCCGCCCTGCCTGCGGAAGGACAGCAGGTAGCCGAAGCCGTCTCCGTTCTGGTACTCCCGTGACATGGGCTGAGGGGCAAGAACGTGGCATGGGCGAGGGGCCGAGGGTGCGTTTCCTGCCCATCCTCCGGCCCCACCCGACCTTCACCAGGAGGGTCAGCCCCAGGACTCCTGCGCCTGTGGCGGTTTTTATCCTGCACGGTGCTCCTGTGAGAGGCAGCGGGGGCAAAGGGAGGGAGAGGACTTTGCTCGAATGGGACTGTGCAGTGACTCTGTCTGGATCCTCTCTGCACGCTGCTCCAGCCCAGAGATGAGTCAGGACTGGGGTGGGGGAGGCAGGACTTGTCCCTCACCCCCCCCCCCCAAGAAGCCCTGCCTGTCTCTGCAGCTTACCGTCCAGTTAACGATGAGCTCTCCTGGGGCTCCACCACCTCCGCTGAGTCCTGAGGGTGCCACTGAGGGCGCTGTCAGGGCCAAGGCACAGACGTGGCTTGTTAACAGGCAGTAAGGGAACAAAAGCCATGAACGTGTGCCTGTAAAGCATCCTAGGGCAGGGATGGTTTTGTCTTCTAACTGTGCCTCTGGATGTGGGCTCTGGAGGCAGGCAAAACCTACCATCAAATCCCACCTCTGCCACTTACTAGCTGTGTTTCTCTGAGCAAGTTACTGAACCTCTCTGAGCCTGATTCTTCCTCCATGAGATGAGGAGAATGTTTCTCTCAAAGGGCTGTAAATAGAGTAAAATTAAACAAGATAGTAGCGTGTGTGCGTGTGTTCCCTAAATGATCATTTTCCTCTTCCCTCCTGTTGTCTTAAGCTAAATAACAGAGACCAACTCCAGTTTGCTTTAAATTAAAAGGAATAAATAACCCAGAACTGCAGTTAATGGGAAAACATTTCTTTTGGGTTGCAGGATGTTTTATTTATTTATTTCTTTTTGTGGCAGAATTAATTTCCTAATTGTCTCTAATGTTCAAAAAGGCTGATATTAAAACAAGAATGTATTTCATAGGTCACGAAGCTTGGCAGGGGGTAACTTAGCTGAGGGCCAAAGTATTTCTGCAGATGATCCAGCAATTGGAGACATATCACTTGGTTTGATGACTACAGCTTAGGGCTTTGTAATTTGCAAGGAGCACCTAAACACCTTGCCCATTTGATTATTTCACCCTTTTCAGGGTGGAAAGAACAAGGCCTGGAGCAGGTAAGTGACTTGCCTAAGGTCACAGAGGCAATAAATGGCACAGCTAGAATCTGAACTCAGTTCTGATTTCAAAGCCCACCATCCTTCCCCTGCGTCATAGCTGTCCTTGTGCTCATCAGCTCCAGGGATACTATTGTAGAACGAAGGAGACCACTCCCCACCCCACATTGGACTCTGCAAGAAGTCCGATCAAGGAAAGTGCTCCTTCTGGAATTCCTTCCTCAGGAGAGGTGCTAGTTAAAAATGTTGAATGATTCCAGAAAGAGCCCAAAAAGTCAGACTGGGGCATATAGGAAACTGTGTTGAAGGGACACAAGAAGGCAGACCCTCACTACCCCTCCAGTGGGGCAGGCCTGGGTGGGCAGGGTCCTGATGCCATGCTGCCTGTCCGTGATCCCAGGGCTCTGTCGAGGAGAGGCCGTTCCATGGTGTGACTACTGTCTGTCCTGTGAGCGGGACCCGGGCCAGAGCAAACTTCTTTGCAGCCCTCCCTGCCCCGCTTAGAGGCTGTCTGATCGTAATTGGTGTTCAGTCTGACATAAATCAGCACCCCTGCCTGCCTCCTGCTACTTTGCTGGCTCCTGGAACAGGCCGTTGTCCTGACCTGGTCAAGCATGTAATTTTCCACACCTGGCATCATTCACATACTAGCACCTATGATTATTACCCACTTTGACCCTAGATGATCTTTGTGTCAAAAGGCACAGAGAATATACACTTCATCTTGTAGCTGCTCATCTAAGATGCTCCTCTATCTAAGTTTCTTTTAATAAACTGTTAGCTGCCAGACTGGAGTGGCCAGCCTCTTTCTTGGGTCTTTCCCTGCTCTCCACTTAGAGGTAGATTTTCAGTCCCAGGACCTTTCCCTGGTCTGTGTGTACTAACAGGCTCTCATGCTGGCCCTTCACCCGTGACAGGCTCAGTGGGTAGGCAGAAACCTCTCAGCAGATGCTGACAGGGGCCTGGGGTCTGTCCCAGCTCTTTTCCCGTCCTTCCCCACTCAGATTCCCACACCCACGTGCCTTTCAG
>NW_017731484.1:2457429-2468638 GCF_001890085.2 Hipposideros armiger | reverse complement strand
ATTGTACCTCCATTAAGGATATCTGCCCATCACCCCGTGGTCCTGGGTTCAAGTCCAGGCTCTGCCAGTGTGACCCTTCTCTTCTCCACACTTTGTTTTTTTCCCATTTAAAAAAACCTTTTGGTTTTGAGGTCTCGTAGATTCACGGGGAGTTGTAAGGTTGGCCCACATTTTAAATGAGGTGTTCAAACTGGATGGCCCCTCCAGCCCTGACAGGCCATGGCTCAGGGCGTAATGCAGTGCGCAGTGCTGGGCCCAGCCCTGACTTGTGTTCCTTTCTCATCTGCTTTGTTAGACAGCCTGACGCTGGTGAGCAGGGCTGGAACTCTGTGTAACTGCTGTTTGCTTGGGGCTCCCTTCAAAGAGGGTTTGAGTCTGTGCCCTGACGTTACTTCTCTTGGGGACATCCAGGACTCTGACCTGCTTCCTTTGTCCGGATTTTGCTGGAGGGCCCACTGGGCTCCCCAGTGCCCAGGATGTTGCTGGCTGTGACCCGGAACTCATAGTCCATCCAGGGCGTGAGGCCCAGCACCTGGGCCGTCTCTGCGTTGCCCTCAATGTTAGCGGGATCTGCAAGGCACCAAGGAGTCAGTGTTCCGGCATCTGCTTACTGGTCTGGATGGAGAGGGCAGGGACTGGGCCTGTACCCAGCTCTCATGGTGGCGCCTGACACACACTAAGCGCTCAACACCTCTTTCACAAATGACCAGAAAACTGGTAGTCCTCCCTGCCCTAGTCTTTGCTGGTGTTTTGCTTACTCCACACCCCGACGAATGTTGTCATTGCCCCTATAATCGTCCTGCCAATGCTTCAAGGCTGCAGACTGAGCACCGCCTCCTCCAACTCTCTCCCCACTCTCCTGCTGTCCATGTGACACTAGCTCCCCACTGGCCTGGGAGCTCCCTGCAGGCAGATGGCCCAAGCTTGTCCCTCTTTGAAGCTCCAGGCTTAGCCCCAGCCTTGTGACCCTGGCCCCCACCGCTGGCACACAGCCAGGCCTTATTAGTACTGATGGGTGTGTGGTGGTGGTGGAGGTGGCTCACACTTACTGGTACGAACTTGCTTCCACTTCCCTGCAGGTGGAGTGCGAGCTTGCAGGGTGTATTTGGCAATGGGGCTGTGGTTGTCGAAGCCACGGCTCCAGCTAAGCTGGACAGTGGTGTCGCCAATGTCCCTTACCACCACGCCTCCCGGAGGACCCGGTGGACCTGTACCAAGAGGTCAGAGCACTGTTAGTCAGAATTGGACAGCTTCAAATTTGTGCCAACCCCCTCCACGCTAGTTTGGGCAGGTGCAGTACCAATAGGGGGCAGCAGAGGGCGCTGCAAACACACACCTGCGTGGAAGGACAAGGAATGTGGGCAGTGAGTGAGGAATGATGGTGCGTGGTGGTAGCGATGTGTCCAAGGCTGGAGGGGTCACAGAGGCCCTCACATAGGGATGTGTACAGATTTCCCAGCACTGAGCTCTGAAAACTTCTGGCCTCAGGAGCGGCCGGTTAGCTCAGGTGGTTAGCGCGCAGGCTCATAACACCAAGGTTGCCGGTTCGATTCCCACATGGGCCAAGGAGCTGTGCCCTCCCCAACTAGATTGAAACAACTACTTGACTTGGAGCTGATGGGTCCTGGAAAAACACACTGTTCCCCAATGAAATTTCTTTAAAAAAAACCCATAAAACTTCTGGCCTCAGCAAAGTTCTTGGGATGTGTTTTGGAATGGGTTTTTAAAATCTTGGCTTGGGAAGAAGACTATTCTATTCATTTAGGACCTGTGAAGAACCACAGGATAAGTTTGGCTCAGTGGACTTCTGTCAGAAGCCCCTCCCCACAGCTCTCGGGGAGAGGAGGAAGTTCGGGAATGAAGGTCAGAATAGCCCTGAGGGAGTGGGGGTGGGGGTGGGGAAGCCCATCACCTCGGACCAGGACTGTGGCCTCCTTGGATGCACTGTCCACTACCGTCTGGGCCATGCAGGTGTACTTCCCGCCGTGGCGCAGCTGGGCATTCAGGATGGTCAGATCACCAACTGTCTCCTTCTGCGCACAGGGAACAGGACGGGCAGGGTCAGCGGACGTGACTCCAGCTAGTGCAGTGAGCCAAGGAGACAGACATGAAACAGGGCTCGGCGTCCCCTGCTCCATGACGTCCAGGGTACACTCTACACTTCAGCGTTCCTGTCTTTTCAATGGGAGGAATCAGCTACTCCCTACTTAGTACCGCTGGGGACTAAACAAAGCTTGTTTCACAAGACAGTCAACAATGGTCCAAGTTAATGGTGTCATTTGTGTTGAGAGACAGGATAACAAGAACAGTCTTGCTGGGGGCCTGGAATTCCAGGTTTGTCCTTAACCGCTCCTAAATGTATGGACTTCCTTCAGGTGGAAACCAGGGAATTGCCCATCTAAGGGAGGGTCGTTAGGAATCCGAGGATGAGCTTTGCCATGGTCGGCATTCCTGAGGGAAAGGCTTTGGGGGTGATGTTAAGGACATCTTGGGTCTCCGGTCTATCTAGAAGGAGGGAGAAGCCCCAGGTTCTCGGCCCCGGGCCTCACCACACTGGCCCTCCGATAGTGGCCCCCAGGCTTGTTGGAGTCGATGGGGAAGTCATCCAGGGCCCAGATGAAGGTGAGGTCCATGGTGGGGTCGTGGGAGGCATGGCACTGCAGAGTCAGGTTGTCCCCCAAGTTGATGTCAGCACTTGAGGGAGCTAGAGTGATCTTGGTTGCATCTGCCGAAAACAAAACAAAACAAAACAAAAACAAAAACAAGTTCCCGGGGTGGATGGGGTGAGAGGGTTTGTCCTAAGTTCCAGGAATGAGAAGAGGCAGCGTGGCCAAGGGTATCCTGACCTCCCAGCAGCTCCAGGAGTGTGTGGGAGGCAGGCAGGGCTAGATTCTGGATGGTGGTGAGAGGGTAGTCCCCAAGTGAAACTCGGGGTATTCTGGGGGAAACCTTCAGACTGAACTAGGAGGAATGTGGGAACACAGGGGAGGATGGCGGGGGGATGGCACCCCTCGGGTGGCTAAGCCCACCAACCGCAGTCATGCCACAGCCCTTACCTCGCACAGACAAGATGCCAGTGCTGTTGGCTTTGCCCATGAAATTCTCAGCAAAGCAGGTGTATTTGCCTTCATCCGACCGACTGATGTTTCTTATGATCAAGGTGCCATCTGGAGTTACAGTCACTCTGCAGAAAGGACAGAGCAGATCTGGCCAACTCAGGGAATACCCTGTAGTCTAGGAAGGGAGGCATCTCCAAGGAGAAGGAGGGGGGTAGGAATTGCTTGGTGAGGGGTGCGGGCTGTACCTGCTGGTGTTGACCAAAATTTCAGTGCCTTTGCTCCAGAGCACCGTGGCTTTTGGAGCTGCCCGGGGCTGACAGGGTATAATGACTTCTCCCCCTCGGGCCGCAGGGATCAGACGCTTTACAGGATTCAGCCTGAAGTCAGGGGCCAGTGCTAGAATGGAAGGGGAGTGTCGCACAGTCACCCAGGGAGTCATAACAGTACCTGCTGGCCTTGATTGAGACATCACCTGACTATGTGCTAAGCACTTTACGTACCCTCCATAGTCAATCCATGAGTGACTCTTAGCACCGCTTCTAAAATACACCCAGAACCCAGCCCCTTCTCATCACTCCACTGCTACCTCGCAGCTCCAAATCACCAAATCTCCTGCTAGGCTATTGAAAAGCCCCTAATTGGTCTTCCTGTTTCTGTACTGCCTATCTACAAACTCTTCTCCACTAGCAGTCAGGAATATCTTTTTTAAAATGTGAATCAGGAACTCAGAATGAACTCCACCTCCTCACAAGGACTCACAGCTGAGTCCCCTCCTCTGCAATCCCGTCTCGCCCCACTCTCTCCCTTACTCATTGTGCTCCAATTACCTGGGCCATTTTTGTCCTTTGAAGATGTCACTTTTTTCCCCTGCGCCTCAGGACCTTTGCACTGACTGCACATTTTGCTTGGAAATCCCTCAGATCGTCACATGGCTGTCTCCTTAACATTCAGGTCACATCCCCAAAATGTCTTCCTCAGAGACATCTTCCTTGACCATCCCATCTCACTGGCCCACCTCACCCCTACCTCTCTTCTGGATTTTCTATATTTATACTGTACTTTTTATGGCTGTCTGAAATGATTTTATTTAATTATTCGATCTTGTGTTTATTTGTCCCTCTCTCCACTGGGTTTTAAGATACTTGAAGGCAGAGGCTTATCTGAGGAGGTACTGAATAAATATTGGTTGAATGAATGAAAGAATGAACGAGTCTTTTAAGCCTCATTACAACTTGATGAGGTAGGTATCACTATGTCCATTTTACAGATGAGAAAACTGAGGTCCCATGAGCTTAAGTCACACAATAAGAATCCTAGCAGCAGCTGACACTTACTGGGCACCTGTTATGTGATGGGCAGGTCCTTCATACTTTACTTCTATCATCTCATTGAGTCCTCCCAACAGCTGTATGAGGGCAGGACTTTTGCCCACATTTTATAAATCAGTAAACTGAGACACAAAGAGATTAAGTAACTTGCCAAAGGTTACATAGCCGAAGGGGCTGGGTTAAACACAAATCTAACTGATTTAGTTTCCAATGACTTTTGCCATCTTTCCTTCACGGTAACAAACATTTAATTTGTCTGTGCCAGACAAGGAGCAAGCCAGGGACCTTTGGGAGCTCTGGGAGCTCGCAATCTAGTGTCTCATCTCCTTTCTTAAATCCCTGAGTTCTACTCAGAAGCCATAGGAAAACCGCCAGGGTGTGTTTCATGTTTAGAAATGCTGCAACTCAGCTCCTAGAGCCCTGCCTGTGTCTCCTTGGGGATGTCCCCAGCCTCCCTGGGCCTTTTACCTTGAACAGCCAGCTCGGCGCTGGCGTAGATGGTGCCATGCTTGTTCTCTGCCACACACTGGTACATGCCTGAGTCCTCCATGCTCAGCTTGGAGAACCGCAGGTCCCCGGCCAGCACCTCTACCCCTGTCTGTGCAAAAGAGCCCGGCCCAGGGCGGGGCAGGGGCGTCAGGACCAGCGGGAGGACCAGGGTGGAGGGGCCGATGGGGGTGGGTGCAGTGCAGACTCTAGGCTGCCACTCCCTCTAGGAGGGGGTTTATATGTCCAGTGCCATTTCAGGGCTGCCTTTAATTCCGGGACTCCGAGATTTCCCAGGCCTCCCTGCACATCATGATGCACACTGAAGCCAGAGGGTCGAGGTGACCCATTTGGCACCACGTAGTGTTTTTGTGTCTGCGTTGTGCCTGGACCCAGGTCTCTGGCCCCTCCAGTCAAGAGTCTATGCAGTTGACCACCCTGTGGCCATGTGCCCCTGGGTTGGAAAGAAGCACCTAGAACCACTCTAGGGCACCCTAATTGGCCCAGAGGGCCTGACGGTGGGGGGCTGGGCGGGGCGGGGGGCGATTGGGGAGTGAGGGAACCAGGTAAGCAGAAGACAGTTGGTGTGAGGGATGAAGCCCCAGGCCTCCTACCTGGGGTGCCAGCGGCTCCCCGTTCCGCAGCCAGCGCACTGTGGGCCGGGGCTTGCCGGCGGCCGCGCAGCCCCAACGCAGGCTGGAACCGATATCGGCTTCCATGTCCGAGATCACCTTGAGCCATTCGGGCTGGGCTGTGGGGAGCAAGGGAGAGAGACTGGGGATGAGCAGGGAGGAGCCTCCAGCTCATTAAATAAGCCCGGAATTGCGGGGCTGCAGTTCCGGTATCAGACAGCAGAGGGCGTCATCAGCCTTGTGGGACGGGGCGTGGTGAGAAGCAGGCTTGAGAAAGTTAGCACTTGGAGCCTGTGCCAGCGGCTGTTTTAGCAACTTCAGTAATTCTAAAGCCTTCCATGTGTTTTCCGCATCCCCGACTGAAGTTCTGAGCTGACCACAGCCCAGTGAAATTCTGGGGCCAGAGGGCTTGAGCAAGGAACTTTCCAGTTTACTCCCTGACTTCTGAGTGGACTTCCTCAGGCACAAGGGTGAAGGCGGGGAGAGGGTGTCCCAGGCTCATACCCTGCACGATGATGCGGCCCTGGACGCTGTCTCGGCCCCTGGAGTTCTCCGCCTCACACTCATAGGCGCCCTCGTCCTCGAAACTGACGTTGGGGATCTGCAGGGTGGGCTCGGCTGTGGCCCACTGCGGGGACAAGGAGCCATCCATTTTGCGCCACTTGATTCTGGGAACGGGGCTGGCAGGGGAGACAAAGCCAGAGTGGGTAGGATGAGTTAGTCAGACTCCCCCGTGCGGGCAGCTCCTGGAACTCTGACTCTCAGGCCCTCTTGAGGTGCTGGGCAGGTGGGGTTGGGGAATAGGGCAGCTGAACCCGGACCTGGGAAGGAACCCAGGGAGAGAGTAGCGGGGGAGGGAGCCACTTCTCCCAGGCTGGTTTGGAGCCCAGGCAGGAAGGAGCAAGAAGTGGGCCTCCCCTCTCCCCTGCAACAACTGTGTCACCGATTACGTCGGTCTTCAGCGGGGTCTGGACCGTGAGGCTGACTTGCCCTCCCCTCCCCCACCCGGCACTGGTCCTGTTTCCTCCTCTGGGCCTGCCCTCCCCGGCAGTGGCCTGTGACCTGGGTCTTAATGTGCCCCCTCCCCCCTCTTCAACAGGACCTTGCCTCTACTTTCCAAAGGGGCTTCAGTTATTAGTAATCTGTGAACTAAAATGGACGGAGGTATCAGTGAGTCTTAAAGAGTTAATGTATTGCCCTTCCATATGCTTTAACTATGGATTTCCTGGAAGCCCAATAACTTTCCACAAGGCGGGTGTGTGTGTGTGTGTGTGTGTGTGTGTGTGTGTGTGTGTCCAGGGCATCCTCAAATAGCAGGAGGTATTTGTGGTCATTCAGTCTACAAACATTTATTGAGCACCTGCTATTTGCTTAGCCCTGTTCCAGGGAGAGCATGATTTTTGTTGTCATTTTTAAAAAGATAACTGTTAGCCTCCACAGAACACTTACTAAATGCCAGGCACTGTTCTCAGCTCTTTATATATGTTATTTAATCCTCGTAACAACCCATATGAGGTAAGTATTATTATGTACAAATAAGGAAACTGAGGCACAGAGAGCTTAAGTAGCTTATCCAAGGTCTCTCAGCCAGCAAGTTATAGAGCTGGGATTTGAAGCAGGCAGGCTGGGCTCGGGCTGGTACACTGGGCTGTCTGCCTCCAGCCCGGGTGTTACATAAGCTGTGTGGGCCTATCATGCGTTGATGGGAGGACCCAGTGGCCCAGTATGTGCCAGGCCCTTTTATGCAGGATGCCTCACCAGAGAGTTAGTGTTTGGTCAGTGGTGGTCGCTGCTCACTGTGGGCCTGGCATCCTGCTAGACCCTGCGAGGGACACCAAGATGACCAAGTGCTGACCCTTCCTGCTCTCTCTCTCTGGGGTCACCTGTGCCCTGGCCTGTTCCCTCTCTCCTCCACCACTCACTTCCCAAATGCAAAGCACTCCAGGGTGACCTGCTGCCCCACCAGCGCATATGTCTCTGCTGGGAACCGGGCCTTGATGCTGGGCGCAAACAGCCTGGGATCTGGGGAGAGAAGGGTTTTGCAGATCAGATGCCGGGGGTCCGGAGCTCCCGTGCTAGGGTCTCAGCACAGCTCAGAGCTAACTCAGTCTTAACTCACTTTCCCCATGGGGATCTGGGGGGAAAAGCCGGAGGCCTTGCAGCAGGAGGATCCAGGGGTCCAGGCCCCGGACCCTGTGCCCCATGAGCTGCTCTTCACAAACTCTGAGGGACAAAACCCCTTTCCAACGCCCACCAACCCTTTCAGCTCTCTCCTCCCAGCCGTGCCCACCGTCCCTGACCTTCGGCAGCCAGGTTGAGCTGAGCGAACTTGCTGAAGACGCTCTTGGTGGAGAAGTCCATGTGGCTGGTGGCCAGGCAGGAGTAGTTGCCCAGGTCTGAGGCATTGGTCCGGGCAATGTACAGGTTTCCTGTGGTCTGGGACACGAAGTGACGCCCGTCCGTAGGGATGAAGTTGGGGAACTCGTTGAGAAGCCAGCGGTAGGACAGGCCTAGGATGTGGGGAGTTTGAGGACACCAGAGGATGACGGGCTAACGGGGCAACTCTGGGTGGGACCCCAACATGCTGGTGGGAATCTGTATGCCTTATCCTGAGAGAGCCCCCATGCTCTGATCTGAGGCTGAGGGGAGACCTAGGGGGAATATGCGACTTTATGCCTGCCCTCAGGGAGTGCTGTCTTAGGGAAACAGCCCCTTAAGGATCCCCTAGTCTGAAGAAGGAGGCAGGGCACCAAGCTAGAAAATTACATCCATCCAGGAAACACAGGAGCATTTAAGGCTGCGAGCTGAGGGATCGGTGATTCCAAGAGTCACTCACCACCTTTTATTCCATCCTTCCTTTGCTGAGCTGGCTAGAGCCTCTCCTGTACCCTCTGTCTAACCATGGGCCAGAGTCCCAGCTCACCTGGGTAGTGGGCAGGTGGGTTACAGGGAAACATCACCCCCCAGCCTTCATGGGTTTTCACTGGGTCTCTTTCCTCCTTGGAGAATTCCTGCAGAACTGGAAGTGAAGACCAGGCGGCGTTCAGGACCCGCTCTCTAAGCCTGGGGGCCCCTCCCCGGCTCAGCTTCCATGGGAAGTAGTCACCCGGCCTTTCTGGAAATTTTTCCCAGCCCCCTTCTTCCCTCCCCCAGAGTGTCCTGGCACCCTATGGGTCTCACAGCCGAAGCGCAGGACAGCCTCTCTGCTGACAATGGTGCCCACTGGGTTAGAAGCCAGGCACTGGTAGATGCCGGCATCCTGCGCCTTGGTGGGGTTGATGATGACCAGGTTGCCCCCCACCAGCTGGTGGCGGGAACCTGGCTCCAGCTTCATCTCAGTACCGTTCATCTTCCACCTGCAGCAGGGGCGGAAGAGGGGGCCCTCCTGAGTCCTGCCCAGCTGCACCCAGCCCAGCCACAGGACTGACGTGAGCAAAAACCTCACGGCTGCCCAGGGCCTCCCAGGACCCACCGTGGGGGGTCTCACCTATAGGTGGCAGGAGGGCTGGCCCGGGCATGGCACGCCAACGTCACCTTCTCCTCTGTGGACTCCTCTGGGAAGAGCAGACTGAGGGGCTGGTCTTCAAAGACAGGCCCAAATGTGGCTGGGGATCCCCGGGCTGAGCTCCGAGCTGCAGATGGGGACACCACCAGGGGCCTCAGGGCTTGGGCGTCAGCTGGAGCCTGGCCTTTGGGGCAGCACAGTTCAATTGGACTTCCTGCGATGATGGACATCTTCCATTTCTGCACTGTCCAATACGGTAGGCACTAGCCACTGCTATGGAGTCCTTGAAATGTGGCTAGTGCGGCTGAGTTACCCAATTCTTAATTTTATTTAATTTAAATGAATTAAAATTTGAATTTAAATAGGTTGGGCAGCCCTCCTCTGGTCAAGTTAGCTCAGCCAATCACCCATCCTACACTCAGGTGCTGAGCACCTAGTGTATACCTGGCACCAGGCTATATAGATTGTGTTGCAAGAATGAGTTAAGACACAGCCCTTTTTCCTCAAGGAGCTTGCAGTCCAGGGAGGGACAGAAAACTGCCAGTGCAGGGCGGTGAGAGCCATTGAAACAGTTCAGGTTCAAAGTGCAGGGGCCCCTCAGAGTGGAAACCGATGACACTGCCGGTGGGCTGTCAGAGGGGTCTCGTGGAAGAGAGATCTGAGATGGGCCTTGAAAGGTGCATGGGAAGTCACTGGCCAAAAGGGTGTAGAGAGAATATGTGTCCCTGGAGCCTGGTGTCCCTTCTGGGCCGGTGTGTCTCAGAGAAAGTGCCTGGTCTCAGAGCCTCTACCAGCTAACTCTTCTAGAACCCTTCTGAGCCCCAATGTCTTCACCTATGACATGAAAAGAACATGAACTTCCCTCTCAGGGTCTATGGGAGGGTTCAGCCTGGCACAAGGTGTGTGCTGAGAAAATGTCTGCTGGGCTGGGAGAGGAAGGAAGGCTTTATGGTGGGTGGATGGTGTGCAGGTTGCTTTGGGGGCATTTTTATAAAATTGCAGTGTGACAACTCCAGAAAGAGAGGCCCGGAAAAGGGAATGACTTGCCCAGGGTCACAGGGCAAGTCTGTGGCGCACACAGGTCTAGGCCCCGGTCTTCTGAATTTGCTGAGCAAATGGGTATCTCGTGTGCAAATGGAGTTTCAGGCCTGGCCCCTGCCAGGGCAGATGCCTCTCTCCTCATGCACCATTGTCCAACCTCACCAAGGCAGAGACCCCGAGGCGCAGTGGGTAGTTTCACACCTGCCTTTCCACAGGGGTGGGGAGTGGGCTCCATTCGCTGACTCATGGGGGTGCCTTTGTGGTGCCAGGTAAGGGCCAGGCCACTCCTAATCTGCTCCTACCCCTCCATACAGCTGATTTCAGGCCCTCCTTGGTGGGTCATGGGGGGTGGGATGCCCATTAACCAATTAGTGCCTCCTCTCCCAGCGCATCCAGCTGTCAGCCCTATTCCAAGGGTGGGGAGTAGGTCCCTATGCCACAGCTGAGGCCCAGCCCTGGACCCCTGGGGAGCGACGGCAGCTGTTAAGCAGCTCTCAGAATGAAGAAGGAGGCAGGGCTCCCTGAAATGGCATCCCCCATCCCCCTCCCCACCACTTATCACTACCCTTCACTGCTGCCCCAGGCCTTGGAGATGGAGGCTGGAGAGCCCCGCTTAATCCCAAGTTAATGATGGTAGTGGAGGGTAAGGACCCCTGCCCCAGCTGGGACTGCGGGAGGGGAGGGAGAGAAGGAAGGGGTGGCACAGGCAGCCAGGCTGCTGGGAACCACCTTGCACAATAGCAGCTTCCAGTAACTCTCTCTGTCTGAATGGTGGGGGTGGCTGAATGGGCCCAGGGCACACTGATGCTTTCAGACTGGCTTTCTTCCTGTAAAAGCTTTCTCCTTTACACTCAGCGATATACACACCCTCACCCACATATGCACATGTCCACACCTCTCGCCTACACGGACTTCCTTACGTGCACAAACATCACACACACATATATATACAGACCTCTCTAAGCTGCTCCAGCAGTCAGATACACACATTTGTACACACATCTGTTCCTGTGCACACACAGCTTGAATGTCCATGTGCACTTATTTGTGTACATATATCCATGCATTCATAAGAAGAAGAAGAAGGAGAAGGAGAAGGAGAAGGAGAAGGAGAAGGAGAAGGAGAAGGAGAAGGAGAAGGAGAAGGAGAAGGAGAAG
>NW_017731484.1:2429379-2457346 GCF_001890085.2 Hipposideros armiger | reverse complement strand
AGAAGAAGAAGAAGAAGAAGAAGAAGAAGCTTCCTCGTTATCGCTCCACGTTTCCTTTCCACAACCTCTTTACCAGATAGTCACTGCCATCTCCTTATCTGACTAATGTGGAACCTGAGACTGAAGGTTAAGTCACTTGCTCCAAATCACACAGCAAGAAGGGACAGAGTGAGGGACTTGGATCCTGGCCAGCTTCACCCCATAGCCAGCATCCGCAACCACAGTGGCCATAGTTCTTGGCCTCAGTCTCCATCGGGACCGTCAGAGGCCTCGTTCCACCCCAGAGGTGCGGGGTCAGAATCTCCAGGAAGGAGGCCCAGGAATCCAGCTTTTAAAAGTGGCTTGTGGGCGTTCTGCAGGGCAGCTGGCACTGAGGGGCATTGCACCGTGCCGGAAGGCCTTCTGCACATTCATCATCCCCCTAAATGTAGCACCCCTCCAAGCAAAAACTTGCTCACATCTCCGCTCGCTCAAATGCCCACAGACACGCCTTCACTCTCTCCACACCTTCCTCTGAAGACACACACTCCCAGGCAAAGTCACACCCTCCTTGCTGTCCTTGCTCCATATCTTCTCTGATTCTCCCTGGTTCCCTGTCCTGGCAACTCTGCTCCCCAAACACAGGCATGGGGAGCCTTGCAGGGGAGGGTGATGCAAGCGATGTGAGCGTGGAAGGGAATTCCCACTGACTTCCTTGCATGGGGTGCAGCCCCAGGTGAACAAGGAAAGTGAAGTTGTGGCACCTTCGTGGGAGGAGTGGGAACACGTGGCAGGGTGTTCCACGCTTGTCTCTGGAGCTCCGCCACGTGGCGGACCCGGTCCCCTCGCCCTCAGCCTTCCTGCATCTCTGAGTCTAAGGACCCTGGAGACTGCCCACACCCTTTGCCTCAGATGATGGGGTCCCAGCATTGAACTCTCCCTGAGCCTGGGGCAATGCTGAGGGGCCCAGATCCCTCTCTTCTGCTGTCCCTGGGGTGGGTGTCTCCTGCTCTGTCAGCGGCGGGGGTTCCCCAACCCAGTAGTTCCTCCAGACCAGGTGGGCCCTGGCACAGGCAGCTAGGCTTGGGGGTGGGGGCTGGGAGGCTCCTCCTACCCTCTGGGTCATTTCTATTTCCCAGCAGCCTCATTGACTTGGGTGCAGGATTGGGAGGCCGTGAGGGCATAATGAGAACATCTGAAAGTATGCCAGTGGAGTCCTTCCCTGGTGAGACAAGAACCTAGGATGTGCAGGCTGCAGCCTTGCAGGAAGCGGGTGGGATGGAGTCTGTGGTGGCTAGATCTCCAGAAGGACGGTGAAGGGCGGCACGCCCTCTCCCATGGAGGTCTTTAAGGAGAAAAGAACTGTCTATTGATCTGGGCTGGCGGTCAGGGCAGAGGGGCAAGGCAGTGGTCCCAGGGGGCCCCTCAGAGTAGCAGCAGTCGGCGGGAGCACGCCCTCCCTCCAGCTATCAGATAGGCACATTCTCCAGGGCCCAGCTACCTGGGCCTCTCTGTGGGGCCTGCACTGCCCACTTAGCCACGCATTCCTCCTGCTGCCAGAGCACCCATGGCAAGAGAGTCTTTACTTGGGCCCCGCTGCCTTTTGCCTGGGCCACCCCGTGGGCCCCGCTGCCTTTTGCCTGGGCCACCCCGTGCTCTGCCTCTGCTCTTCCCAGATCCTATTCCACAGGTACTCCCTCTGCCAGGCTGCAGCGCTGCCCTGAAGAACCCTTGCAGAGTCTTGTGGTATTGATCCCTGCGCCCCCCTCCCTGCATGGCAGGGACCCTGGATCAGTACTATCCAATAGAGCTTTCTGTGACCATGGAAATGTTCTGTACTCTGTGCTGTCTGTCCCATGTGGCTATTAGCGCTTGAAACCTGGCTAGTATGACTGAGGAACTGATTTTAAACTTTAATTTATCTTAGTTTTAATCGTCCCTTGGCTACATACTGGACAGAGCTGCCTTAGAGGCTTCAATTCTGGGCTGATATTGTAGAGATCTGGTTGTACCAATAATCTTGCTGGGTGACCCAGGGCAAGCCACTCACCCTCTCTGATCATGTTTCTTTCATCTATAATATGGCAAAGACTCAGTCCCTTTCCTAACCTCAAAGTGGGGGTAAGATCCACAAATGGGAAAGTTTTGGCCAGGAAATGGCCTCAGAAACGTAAGTGCTACAGCAAAGCAGTCAATAATTTCTTCAGTCATCACCAAAATAATAACAATGCTATAACAATATAACCATCCTTGCTGGGCTTCAGAGACCAGATGAACCCTCTTACCTGGAGAGGAGACAAGGGCCACAGCCACCAGCAGCAGCAGGTGTGACTTCCTCCTGGGGAGTGTCCCCATGGCGGGTGTTCTGGGCAGAAGTGGAGAGCAGAGGAACAGGGCCTCAGCCCAGCACGGGGACAGTCCAGGGGGTGGTTGAGAAGGACCTAGGGAGGCAGGACAGGGGAGGACCCTGAGCTGAGGATCGTCCTTTCCAGCTCCAGGCATATCTGGGTCTTGCCTGGGAGAGAGCTGGAAAAGCACTCAGCCTTCCCAGGGCCCCAGGGGAAGGGGCGTGGCTACTACCAAGGAGCTCTTCCCCAGGCTGAACGGCTCCTACAGGCCCCCTGGGAGTCTGGCTCTGCCCTGCACCCCACCCCCTACCCTTCCACCTAGCAGCCAGCAGGGTGCTGCTGGGGAAGTGAAGCAGTGACTAATTGGGAGGCCAGGACCACCTGCCCGCTCACCCATAATAGCTCTTGGTGTGGGTCTGGAAGAGAACAGGGCCTGAGCCTCGGTTTGGGGAACTAGTAACATCTTCCTCTAGCAGTGGGGGCCCACTCCCCCTGCCCCTCCCAGACAGAACTTCGGGGCTGAAAAAGGAGGCTCCTTCTTGCACAGCGATGAGCAGACTTGGTTAAATCTTAGAAGCTCTGGAGAACCTGTTCCTTGGGGTGGGGGGCAATGACAGCAACTCAGCGCCCCCTCCATCAGTCTGAGAGATGGAGGTCTCATCTTTAGAAGCAAGGGCAGGACCAGCTTTTCCATCTACTCCCCATCTCCGGGGGACTTTCTGAATTCTGGGAGGAGTGCGGCATCTTAGGGGCCTGCTTTTTGGTGATTTGGGTGACCCTGGGTCCCAAGGCTCCCTGCCAGAGCTGCCACAGGGAGCCAGGTAACTCAGCTGCAGATCCTGCTTCTCTGCCCTGCCTGCCCGCTTTGCAGACACCTAAGAGCAGGGAGACGGGGTCTGGGGCCAGGCTGGGCGAGCCTGGCTGGGCGCTCTTCCGCTAACTGGCTGCAAGGCCCATGCCGTCTCTGGGTGTCAGTGTTCTCGTCTGTAGAACGGGTGGTCCCTGACGTCCCTTCCAGCCCTGAGACTGTGATGCTCCCAGAGAGTGCAGGACTTCCGAGGGCCTGGGAACGCTGATCCTTGGATGGGGGTAGGGAAGGGGAGAAGACAGGCTACAGACGACTTAAGACTCTGCCTGGGGTCAGTGGAGGGTCTGAACACCAATGCAAGCTTGGGATTCCCTATCTCATTTTGCGCTTTATTGTGTTGGAAAGAAAGTCCCCCAAACCTTTTAAACCTCAACATTTGATTATCCCACAGCCTTTTCCTGCCTCCTCAAAAGGCACCTGAAGAAGCTAGGCCGAAGGAGGGGAACTGGCCTGAGAGCCTCTCATAGAAGATGTAGGGTGTTGAGTGGGGTGAGGGTGAGGGGATGTTTAAACAGATAGCACTCCCTCCCCCACCCCAACTCATATCCACTTTCCTTTGTCAGGACTACCTGCCCCTCCATGTTCTTGCCACTTTCAGTTCCAGACTTGAACCCAGAAATTTGGCACTTCCAGTCCTTGTGACTTTCCCCAACACCCCCATCTCTGTGCCTTTACTCAGGTGTCTCCGCACCCTTGTAATGCCCTTCCTAGACAAGGCACACTTGTCCCGCACGGCCCCATTCACATCTCACCCCCTCCAGGTAGCCTCTAAGGTGCCCCAGGTGCACACAGTTAGAATTCAGCTCTGTTCTTGACTACATCTGTGGTGCCCTGCCCACAGAGGCGCGTCTGCCTCCAAAGAAGGCTGTGAGGTCCCCAAGGGGGGGAGACCATGTCTCTTTCATCTTGGTTATCACCTGTGCCTGGCACAGTACCTGGCATGTGATAGGTGTTACTTTTGTGGCACATTTAACTGTTTGAGGACAGCTGTGTCACGTGCCTCCAGGAGCCAGTGGACCCACCCTGCCACACTCACACTCACACAGTGGCACTCAATAGACAGCTGGCCGGCCTTCAGTGCTCCCTGGGGCAACCCCAGGGCAAACTCACACACACTCTTCTCACCCTCACACGCTCTCTCATACGCTTTTATACACACACTCTCACACATTCTCACACACACACTCCCTCTCTCACACTCACCTTTACACACTCACTCTTTCGCACACATTCTCATACACACTCAGGTCTCTAGGGTCTGCAAAGCACTCAGTCATGGGAGAATCTGGAAGTATGGCCCTGGATGTGACACGAAGGCAGGGTACTCTCATCATAGGGGCCCTGGGGCTCTGCGAACCGTCTCAGGCTTTGACAGGGGTCATCTCCTAACAGCTTTGGGAGCGTGGACAGGTTATTCCCTTTGGTGGAGCCTCAGTTTTCTCACCTGCAAAGTGGAGATCATGGCACTTACTTTGCAGAGGTATTCTGAATGCTCCATGAGGTACTGGAGTACCCTACAGTGGAAGTCTTGGGGTCATGGTGGGGAGGGGACAGAGCGAGGATGGGGCTCCAGACCACTTCCCCACATCAGCCAGAGCAGCTCTGCTTACATCTTGCTTTATCTACTGGATTTCCCTAAGAGGTTCCCTCTAAACAAAGGGTGCCACAGCTCCAAAAAGTTTGAAAACGCCCCCTTGGGGTTGGTGTGCCACATCCCAGAGTCTCTGGCACAGGGAACGTGCTCAATCATCATTTGCTTCCGGCCCTTTGTCCGCCTGCCAGTCCTGGGAGCTTAGCGAAGGGGCAGGGTGCCGGCTCGGGGAGGAGCTTGGGATGGAGGCACTTATCCTGAGTGCGCCAGAGCAAAGCACAGACAGATGACCTGGGGCTGGAGACTCTGGGCAGGAGTCTGCTGCTGCTCCCGAGTGCTGGCTAGAGCGGGGTGGGTGTGCGCATGCATGCACGCGCATGCATGTGATTTTTGTGTGTGTCTGTGTGTCTATATATCCCTGTATATGTGTGAGGTCTGGCCTTTGTGTCTCTATGTATATGCATGTGTGTCTGTGTGTCTGTCTATGTCTGGTCTTTGTACGTGCGTCTGCGTGTGTGTGTGTGTGTGTGTGTGTGTGTGTGTGTGTGTCCCTGCCTCTCACAGGGCATGAAGGCCCAGCCCCTGCTTTGTTTCCCTGTGACCCAGCAGAAAGCCTGGCTCACTCATCTCTACATCACAGTGGTCAGAATTATGTTTTTTCACTTCACTTACCATAGGTAATTACCATACTTCCTGGAGAACCCACTGTTCCTCCTAAAGTTTAACTTAACCCATACTTTTATCAGTCACCTCTGGGCTCGCGGGCCCAGGGCATCCCCAGGGGACAGACCTGAAGCCTCAGAGGAAACATGGGTGCAGGAGGGGTTGGGGGAGGGGCTGGGACCCAGGAGAACCTGGAGTTGCCCTTGGGGAGCATTAGAGATGGGTCAGCCCAATCAGATGTACACTGAGCTCCACTGTGTGCCAAGACCTTGTGTGTGTGTGTGCACAAGGCCTTGGCACACAGTGGAGCTCAGTGTACACACACACGCACACACACGCGCGCGCACACACACACACACACACATGGAGTCGGAGTCAGAGGTTGGAGCTTATTGCTTCCCTGCAGGTGAGGCAATTGGTGTCCAGTCTGGCCCTGCGTCCATTTTCATTCCAGTATTTATTACTATGTGCCAGGCATTGGGCTGAGCACTGGGAGACAGTCATGAAAACTGCCTCTTTGGAGCGCCCTGACCAACTGAGTGCCACCGAGGATGTGCTCACGCGTGGCATGGGCCGGTCATCTCCTCATACCGCCTGCCCTGTGACAGATTCTAGAATGCTCAGGATGGAGGCGGCCTTTTTGTTGGGAGCAAGGTTGGAGTGGAGCTATGCCAGGCCCAGAGCTGGCCCTGTGAGCCCTGAGCCAGCCAAGCCTGGCCCAGGCCAGCTGCACTGGTACAGGGGTACAGGCGCAGGCTGGCACAGGCGGGTGCAGGCTGTCACCATCGGGGGCTGGTCCTGTGAGGCACCCACACATGGGGATGCCGGCTGCCTGGGGTTCAGAGGCTCCGGGGGAAAGCTGGCTCAGTTGCTGGGCCCAGAAGACAAAGGGCCTGGGAAACGACTGGGAGAGGAAAGGCTGAGAGCTGGGCTCCAGCACACGACAGGGTTTGCTGGGCTCAGTGCCCCTGCATAGAGCAGTCGGAAAGTGAAAGACACACTCTGCCCAAATGCTACTGCTTGGGCCACCCAGCTCCTGGCCCTGAACCTGTCTCCTCCCATCCCCCAGGGGAGATGTGAACACCGAGGGCAGCTTTCGGATGGGTTGCGGTAGAAAAACGGGGGAGTTTGGAGTCCAGTTGAGGGCAAAGTGATTTATTATGAGCCGACAAGTACTGGAGGAGCCCCTCAGGTCCTCACCATCTTCCATCCTGCAGCATAGACGCCGGTTAATAGGGCAGACTCTCAATCAACAGGCCTCTCAAACCAGCCGGCCTGGCGCTTCCTAGCTAGTATAACTCTAGTGTAACTAACCAGTGTAATTCTAGTTAATAGGTTCATGACTTAACCTCTCTGAGCCTCAGTCTCCCATCTGCAAAATGGGGATGAGAAGGGTCGTAGCCACCTCGGGGGACTCTTGTGAGGTCAGCACCATTCTTGGCCCTCAGTTAGCATGTGGGGAAGATCAGGTCTCCTTCCTGACCATCCTCACAGCCCTTGTCCACAGGCCCAGCACACTGAGGGACACAGACCTGTCCACAGACACTGCGCTTGGCTGAGTCAGGCTCACTTCTAGAGTCACGACATTCGAGCTACACTCGCACGTGTTTAGGATACTGACAGATTCCCACAGTCTCCCTGGGCAGGTGCTCGCCTTCTCTATGCCCCACAGGTACAGTGGGCCCAGGCAAGCCCCAGCAAACACACCACCCCGGATGAGGGCACAAGGACACACAGGGTCACACCCAGATGCCATGTGTTCAGGAGAGCACTTGGCTAGGACTCGCACGTGGGCACTCCCAAGCAGTCCTCCTCTGCCATCCCAGCCTGTGGGCATCTAAGATGGGAAGGGGACTCTGCCTAGAAGGGAACTGCCATCTGGGACAGGATCACTGTCCTCCAGAAACGTGTGAACCACTCCACATCCCTCTGGCAGGACAGGGCTCTGTGGTGGCCTGGTGGGGCCACCCGTCAGGTGGGGTCGGGGTTTGTAGGAAGAGGACTGTGGTTGAGAGACCCCAGTGGGCTGGTGTCCTGAGCGGGAGGAGGTCCTGGGCGTAGATTTGGGTGGGATGGGGACCTCCTTTGTCCCCATGGGGACAGGGACTGGATGGGGACAGGGGAGCTGTGCAGCTAGCTGAGTCTCTACTCAGCCCCCTTCGTGCGTTCCCTCCCTCTCTGCCCCCAGATTTTTCTGCAGCCTCTTTGTATTGGCAGTTGGCTCCCTGAGGCCCCAGCCCTGGCACTGCTGTGCCCTCTGGGGAACACTGTGGCTCCAGCCTCAAGGATTTCTGTGAGCTCTCAGCCTTGGGCCTGAGGGAATCTGACCCTTGATCTGCCGTCTGGAGCCTCGAGCCCTTCTGCGTCTGCCCTCTCCACCGGAGAGACCCTCAGTGGGAAGTGGACGGAGGGGAGAGCCTCGCATCCTGAGGACCTGGGATAGGGGTGAGCACGTTCAGACCCAGGGTCCTACTCTCCTGTGCGTGGTACGGGGGCAGAAGGCGCCAGGGCTTTGGAAGGAGGGACCGTTTTTGAGACATCAGAAGTAAGAACAATTGTTTCAGTTTGGCTCTGAAGAACCAAAATAGGAAGAAACAAACAGAGCAATTTTGCATGTTTTCTCACCCCCGTGGAGAGGAGACTCTCCCCCAATTACCAGATAGTTTCCTGCTGGATCGTTCAGAGCCAAGCCTGGTGGGGGTGGGTTTCCATCAGCTCCTCCCATCAGGCCAGTTTCTGCTCTGGGGCCCAAGGGAACTGCATCTCTTGGGCTGCACTGCAAGAAGGCCGCCTTTCAGCCAGACACAGGATGGGGTAGCTTCTTGGTATGTGAGGCTGGTAGACATTGAGAGGATTTGGTTGGGGCTAGAGGAGGCAGCAGGTTTCATCTCATGGGTGCCCTGTGTGGAAGAGGGACCTGAGGCTCATTAGATGAGAAGCATACTGAGGTGTGCTTGGGTCTGTATGTGTCCTGGGATGCTGTATATTTAGTGTGGGGGGAGAATATTACACACCTTTATTTTTGTTTGCCTCCTCTTTGGGTAAACAAGGAAACATAGATCATTTTGTAGCAAGAAATTCATTAAACCCAAAGAAGGGCTTCATTACTCCAGGATGATTGCCATCAGGGCACAGAACCCACAGAAACACCCAGGATGTCCCAGGTTTGCGAAGCCCAGGGGGGGTTGAGGGATTGGTCCAGAAGGGTGCCAGGTGGCCAGCAGGCAGCAGGGAATGAAAGGATGTCTGTCTTTTTATGTCTTCCTAGTAACTCCTGCCTGTTACCATTTAAAACAGAATAACCTGAGCTTGGAAGAAATTTACAGGTTCATCTAGCCCAACCTCTCCCTCCAGGCGGGACTGTTTCCAACCTTGGACCTGACCCCAGTTTTCTACAGCCTTTTAGAGTCACGGGAAAGATTGTCTTACCTCAAGGCTCATCTTCCTAGTGAGGAAGTGCCTCCTGCAATCTGATTCCAATCCCTCCAGCTTCCAACCCCACTGGCATATTTTTTACTGGTTCTTCCTTTCCTGAGTACCAATCACCTCTTGCTCAACCCCGTGGTTCTGTCCTAGGAATCCCTTCAAAAATACAAATAGCACCCACACAGGCATAGATTCTTTGAGATGCACTTTTCACAAACATTTGGCTTGAGGACCTTCTGGGGCAGGGATGGAGGATATGCACCCTCCAAGCCACTCCAGATGCGTTGCTTCCCTGATGGCCTTAGAGAAGATGCTTTGGGGGCACCCCATCTCATGCATTTGCTCCCGAAGCATACATTTGGTCCGTCAAAGACAGTATGTGCAACCATCCTATTGAACACAATCCACAGAGGCCCATCCCACATGCGTCTCTATTTGAACAACTGCTGGCAGAGAAGGTGCTGGAATGGAGTTACATAAGAAGTGAAATCTGGCAGGGTTAATGGTGTGGGCAAGGTTGAGGGCTGAAAGTGGAGTACATTTGACCTGGCTAGGAAGTGTGAGGGGAGAGAGAGAGCTTGGCCAGGTGGGGAGTAGAGGATGAGCGAGAAAGAGAGAGTCACACAGAGAGTGCAGGGGACACTGTGCTTTCCTCACTGCTCATGCTGAGCACCAGAAAGACAGGTGGACCTTGGTGACTTTGATGTCAGGGGCTCAGAGGCCCCCTCCCCATCTGTCTCACCTCCTGCCTCCCTTTTGCTGACTGAAGACTCCTGATAGATCCTACAGGGAATCAGGAAGAACTTTGACCTTGTGGCAAAAGCCTGGTTGGAGTGTTTCTGCAGCCTGGCTAGAAAGGGTTAACTGGTGGGGCAACCTGGGGAGGGCTTCCATGCTGCTGTCTCTAAGAGCAGAGCTTCCTCCTCTCCAGGCCAGGAGTCGGGGCTCCATCTCCCTGCCCTACCCCCAGGAGCCCAGGTCACACCAGCCTCTCCCACAGGTGGCTCACCCTTTCCAGTCCTGGATCCCCAGTGGCTCATCTGGTCCCTCTGAGTGCAACGGAGAGGCACAGTGGCTAAGCAGACTTGAGGGACTCTCTAGCCAGAGGGTTAGGAGGAGAGACTGGCTGCTGCCCAGAAGGTCAGGAGGGTGCTGATAGGCTGGGATATTAGGCTATTCCTGCTCCTGCCCTCCCTCGGAGCAGAGGACGAAGGATGCTGGCTGGGCTGGGAAGGGTGTTTGGGGGCGTTGGGGAATCAAGCTGAAAGGAAAGTGTGGTATGGTCTGACCAGTTGCAGGCTGGACATGGAGTGGGGAAAGTTAAGGGCAGGGAACTTGGGGGCTGGAAAACCAGTCCTTCTCCGGGGCTGTGGCCATGGACTCACAGCCCATCCCATCCTGGTCTGTCTGGCTCCTCAACCCTCCAAACAACCTTGACCGACAGCTTTTGCTCCTGGGACACAGGCTTGGCCCTCAGTGGTCTGTGGCTGAAACGCCCCTGGCTTTGTCCTGTGCAGCTCCAGGATTCTCCTTCCACAGGCACTGTGTCATCTCACCCCCACGCCCCCCCCCTTTTTTTTTTTTTTGCTTCCCAGACCTTGAAACCCCTCCTGGAGAAGGTGATGGGATTCATCTCTGGCTGGGGTTGCTTCCCCACCTCTGGTCTGCATGGTGCCGAGGAGAAGGTTGGCCCTGTTTTTCTAGACTCTCTAACCTGTGCCCCTCCCATTCTAGTCCCAGCCCTTTCCTTACCGGAAAGCCAAACTTCATGCAAACCTTTCTCACCAGTGAGGATGAGGGGGAGGAATTTGAGGCAAAGATACAGTTGGGGAGGAGGGTAGGGAAAGAAAGGAATTTCAGCCCCTGTGGTCCCAGCCACTCACCCTTAGGGATGGGGCTTGCCTCAGTTTCTCCTCCCTAGGCCCCCACTCCTATACATATCTTTGCCCAAACTTGTGCTCCGCTCACTCCTCTGTGTAACTGAAGCAAGACTTTCCAGAGAGGTCACCCTGCGGAGGCAGACCCAGGGCAACCTCAAGTCGGGGCAGTCAGACTCAATTCCATTCAGGGACATTTATGGGCAGGCCAGGGCCCAGGGCCTGGCCTCAGGGACTTTCTGGTGCTGGGCTGGGGGCCCAGGGCCGGGTACCTAGGGCTGCCCTTTCTGCAGACAGTTGCTGCTGTCAGCTGGTAGTGGCTTGAATTCCTGGACACACTGCTGGGGGCCAGCTTCCTGGCCAGGCTCGGCCTGCCAGGGCCCTGCAGGATGCCACCCACATAGACAGGGCGGAGGGGACCTCCAGTCCCAGAGGCCATCATGGGGCTGGGACGAGAAGTCAGACTGGTCCCAGCCCACTGACTGGGGTTCCCGCTCTGCCTCCGCCCCTCCCAAGTTGCAAGGGCACTGAGCTCTAAGCCCCTTTCCATGACAGCGCCCTGGGGAGCCACTGGGAGGGTGGAGACAAAAGCGGTTGGCACCTACCTGGGCTGAAAGAAGGATGTTGGCCGGGGCAGGTGGACGCTGCCCGAGGTGGTGAGCAGCAGCCAGCCAGGCTGCCAGCCCCCCGGGCCGGCCTCCTCTCCTCCCAGCTCCCTCAGCGGCGCGCTGCTGTCCCGGTGCGGCGGCGGCAGGCGCGGCGGCGGCGGCGGGCGAGGGCGCTTGTGTGTGTGCGCGCCCGGAGCCACTGCGGCATCTCTGCATCAGGATGTGCTCCTCCCTCTCGCAGGCTCCGCTCACTGGCTGGCTCCGGTCCTCGCCGACGCTCAGGGGCCCTGGAGATGGCTTCCCGCTGCCCCCCTCCCACCCCCTTTGCTGTCCCCACCCTCCCGGCTTTACCTCATTTGCTGTCATATAAGGACTAGGGAGCGAGCCAGGGCACCCGTGTCTTCCATAATGCATGGGTCGCACGGGCAGCTCAGCTCTCAGGCGCGCTGTCTGGCCTGCCCGCTCCCCCATCCCCGCCCAGCCCGGAGCTCAAGGCGCTGCAGAGGGGTGGGGTGCGCAGGGAAAAGAAAGTGGCTCTTGCTCTTCAAACCCTGGAGACCTACGAAGCCCAACTCCCTGTTTCCCCAGAAATTTCCTTTTAGAGGAAGGGACGCAAATCAGAACCCCCCAGCTTATTGTGCGGGGATTGCAAGTGGCACGGAGGGGCTTCTTCCTTGGCCCCCCCCACATTGTTCATTTTATTGTTTCCCTTCCTTATAAAAGTAACACGGCTCTTTGTCAAAATATCCACACGTTAGAGGGAATTTTAAAATAGATAGTAAAAGTCCCTTAACACATATGAGTTACATGCCTCCAGGTTTATTATTTCCATGTATATAATTACATGGCTTATTCGTATTATTTTATGAAAGTGGATCACACAATACATCATGCTTTGCAGAATATTTTTAAACTATAATAGATCTTGGACACCTTTCCACATCAGTACCTATGGAGCCAAGCCCGTCTTTAACCAACCCGCAATGTGATGATTCACGAAAAGCCCACTTGATTGGGGGCGTGAATGTTTGAAGGCTAAGCCGGGCTCTGTGACTGATCGGCTGTGTGTGCTAGGCTAAGTGCTCTGTCCTCTATGAGCCTCACTTGGAACCTGAAGGGGTTAATGATGTCCAGTTCTCTGCCAGCTCTGAGATTCCAGGTGCTCGCCCAGGTTAGTAATTTCTCTCCTGCTCTGGTCCTGTCATGGGGAGGGGACTGTGACCAGAAAGGCTGGGGCTGGAGGCAGAGGGGCCAGCCATCTGCAGCAGCAGTCAGCCCCATCAGGCTGTCACTGTTGTCTCACCCCCCTCTGGTCCACCTGCTGTCCAGCTCACACAGGCAAGACCAGTGAGTGGTCCAGATGCTGAAACAGCTGGCAGGGCCAGGCCAGCCTCAGAGTTTTAAATGGCTGTACCTGTCAAGCCTGGAGCGCCTTAATGTGTCATCCTGAGTGGAGCGGGGCGCAGAGTTTTGGGACAATCCTGGGCCAAGTGGGAGGGCCTGAAAAAGGAGGAGACGTGGTGTGGGGGAGGTTCCGCTGCCCAGCTTCCAAGGCCCGGAATGCCTGCCCAAGTCCCATATGTTCTCCCCTCCCGTCCTTCCGCTCCCCTCTGAAGGGCTTTCCCAACTCTGGAGACAGTCTTCTTTGTTTCAGAAAGACATCTGATTGTGCTACCATGTCTTGGACAACTTGGCTCGCCTCTATGCGAGTCCCATCCAGGTGCTTTGTAATTCCTGACTCTGCCCACATTGTCCTTGTCTGTCTGTCTGTCTTCCTGTGGGGCTGGCACATTGGCCCTGGGCTCCTGAGGAGAGGCTTGCCTTCTGACACCACCCAGGTCAGTCCATGCCTGCAGAGAGGACTTGGAGTTCTCTCCAAGCAGAAAACGGCTGCCGAGAGAGGGGGTGGCACATCTGCTGCCATCGAGCGACTTGTCAGGGGATTGGCTGATTCAGGGGCCAAGGGTCTGGAAATGCTTGCGAGGGTTGCTTTAGATTGAGACAGCTGTCTTTGTGACTCTATTTTCAGACAGCTGCTTCCCTTGCAGTGGGGTGGGGGCTGGATCCTTGGGGAAACCCCAGTTCCCTCCTCATGAGTGCAGGTGACTTGGGTCTCAAAGATTCTCTCAGATCCCTCTGCAAGCCAGCTGCCCTGCCCCAGGTGGGCTCCAGCAACCATAAAGTGAAAATGAGAGTACTTACTAATGCTTGGATTTGGGAAGCCATTTGCCAAAGTTTCATCTTCTCACCTGTCTGCAGTTTTCACCTGAGCCTGATACAGATGAATTTTGGGGGTTATTGGAGATCATCACTACCAGCCTCTAAGGTGCTCCTGTTTCTGGCAAGATAGTGGGAGTGTGTTTAGGGCCCCAGGCTGAGTTTTGCTTGTGGTGTCCATGAGTTTGATAATGACCAAAATGTGTTATAATTTTGTTATTAATTTTGTATAAAGTATTAATTATAACTTAGTATCGCCAATGTGTCAAGCTGTACTAAGTGCTTTACCTAAATTATGCAACCAAGGAATACATGTTGCTATTTTTCTCATTTTACAGCTATGCTCAGAGAGATTAAGGTACTTGCTCACAGAAAACTGTAAACAAGGGCCGGCTGAGTGGTGCGTTGGTTAAGAGTTGGCTTGGGACGCCAGCTCTGAGCAGCAGCAGGCCCTGGTTCGGATCCCACATTAGGGCCAGTGACGCTGCGCCCTCTACAGCTAAGATGGTGAACAGCTCGACCTGGATGATGGGCTGCCGTGAGTCTCTGGCGTCGGCGTAGGCTGCAGTGGGCTGCCAAGAGCCACCATGAGCAGCCATTCAGAGGCCGGCGACCGATCTACCTCACCCGGGAAGAACGCAATGATAATACCAACATGGGCCAGTGAAGCGACGTCCTCCACAACTAGACTGAAGAACAAAAGGTCGGCAACTTGTCTGTTTCCCTTCCCCAATTCCCCAATAAAATCTTTAAAAAAATAAATAAATAACAAGGGCTCCCCTCATAAAAAACAAACAAACAAACAGTAAACAAGTAGAGAAGCAGAGATCTCTGGTCTGGCTCCAGCATCCACAGTTTAACCATGATACTGAGTGTTTCAGGCGCCTGCTGCCTGCTTTTCCGGGGTGGGCACAATGGGGGACAGGATGGTTTCCTGTTTTGGTGCCTGCCAGATCCCAGGACCCTCAGTACAGTTAACTATAAAGGGCACCTCTGCTCTCTGTGGCTAATTAATATGTCTCCATGTTGTTTAGAGAGGGATACCTCATCCCCAAGTGGAGTCCTCACAGGCTCCCAAGAAGGGCAGAGAAGGGCCAGTGAAGATGATCAGGTGGCTAATCAAATGGGCCACTAACCTGCCTGTAAACATGACATGACCCCAGAGCCAGAGCCCCCAGAAGACATTTTGAGGGTCACCCACCCTTTCTGAGACCATCTGTTCCTTCCTCCCGCAGCCCCACCAGATCAATAGCAAAGAAGTCCAATGGACCCCCAAATGGGGACAGTGGGGAGGAGCTGAGACCTGCCAGGGCCCCAGGGCTCTGATCATGTTGATCTCCTTCCGCATCAGTTCTGGCCTCATACCTCCTTTCCTGCCCTTTCCAGCCACCAGCATCTTTGGCTCTGGTTTCAGACTTTAGCCCCTTTTCTAGAGCTCCCAGGAAACCACGTGTTCATTGAGCAGCTTCTGCCTAGAATAGTGGGGGATTCAAGAACCATAGGATGTGGTCTGTCTTCAAAGTGCCTGTAATCTTTCTGGAAGCAGCCTGATAGTGGTACTAGAAGTCCATCTGCAACTTCAGGGAAGAGTGACAAAGCAGGTTGGGCAAAGCTCTGAACTCAGACCAGCTTGACACACAGTCCTGCTACTTATGAGCTATGTGGCCCTGGGCAAGCCACTTATCTCCCCAAAGCCTCAGGTTCCTCAACTGGAAAATGCAGATTAAGCCACAAATGTCACTGATTTGATATGAGCATTGAACTATGCATGAAGTACTGTATTTCCCCACGTATAAGATGCACCCTTTTTCAAAAAATTTGGGGTCTAAAAACTGGGTGCGTCTTATACAGTGGTTGTAGTTTTTTTACTTGCATTTCCCTCAAGTGATGAGGAGTTGTATGAATTTTATGATGAATAAAACTTGAGTTCAATAACTTTATGTAATACATTTTTTTCAAATTTCTAGGCCCCCAAATTAAGGTGCATCTTATACATGAAGAAATACGGTATTTAGCACAGTGCCAAACACAAAGTAGGTGCTCAGTAAACGTCAGTACTCCCTTTTGGGTCTTTTTGGAATTCAGCCTCCCCATCTGAAACACACTGTGAGGCTGAGCCCTGCTGCCGGGCCCTTCTCTGTTGCAATGGTTGGGGTGGCCCCAGATTTGCGGTTAAGAGAACTGGACTGTGTCTCAGTTCTGTCACTCCTAGCTGGATGGCATTGGGCGGGTCACTAAAGCACACTTAATTGACGGGGGATTCCATTTCTTCATCAGTAAAGTGGGAATAATCCTATTCCTACTTAGGATGGTTTAAGCACTTAGCCAAGTGTCATACAAAATACTGATGATTATTCCCTATGCAGTCTCCCGAAGGTAAGGATTATCTCATTAATGTCTCTGTTTTCTCAGTCCCCCCAGACTTTCCCCCACCACCACTTAGCACAATGCCTTGAGGCACATAATAGAGACTCAATAAATATTTGCTGACTGGGTGAATAGACAGAGGAGAATACTGCTGTAACCATTCAGATGATAGGGAGAGATGGTACTAGGAGGTGGGTGAAGGTTTCAGTCGGGGTTGGGGGGCACATCTTGAATTGGGCCTGGACAGACAGAGTGGAGGTGAGAATGTAGCCCTGGCATGGAGTGTAGGGAACTGGAAATAGCCTGATTTGTATACGGCCAGGAAAAGCCAGGTTGAACTGAGCAGGGGGTGCTGAGAGAGAGATCTCAGTACTCTGTCTGCATTTGCCTTCCTAATTTCACTTGAGGGCCTGGAGGGGCCTGTGGCTTGGAGGGGGCCTAATTATTCTCCTAGCCATTTCCACCCAGGGCTCTTGAAGCTTCTTTTTCAGGCTTATAATAGACAATGCTAATGTCATTATTAATATTTAATAGTAATGATGCTAATAATGCCTTGCATTTATGTGGTCTCCCAAAGAGCTCAAAGAACCCTGAGTTCTTTTTTTATGAAACGCTTTGGCCAGTGTGGGAAGTGGGAGGGTGGGGGCAGGGGCAGCGGAGAGAAGTTGAGTCCTAGGAAAACCAAAGCCCAGGAAGGTCAAAAGATTGGGCCAAGGTCACAGAGTGGTGAAGGTAGAGCTGGGACTGGGGTTGGGTGCGTGGGTTCCCTGCCCAGAACTCTGCCTTCGACTCCACTGGGGCCTCTGGATCTGAGAAGAACATCCCTGGTCGTGGCATCTTTTGGTCCTGGCAAGATAAAAACATCCCTGGATGTGGGCTGGGCAACAGAGCGGTAGCCTCTAAGTGTTCTTTACTAAGCCTGCCTAAGGTGGCGAATGGGCAACCATGAAACAGGGGAGCAGGAAGGGGCAGCGGAAGATGCTGGGAATCCTTGGCCAGATGCTGCAGGCCTCTCCGAGCCTCAGGCCAGGCCCCTGTTTTCCCCGCATGTCTGATGTAGAACCTCTTGGAAGCAGCTTCAATCAGCTCATGTCAGTGCACAGACCTCTTTCTAATGACTCAGCCTTCTTATGCCGACTTTGCTATCTTTACATATATTCCCTCACTACAATTTGCCAGGGCCAAAAACATACCCCAAATATATAGATACAAAAAAGCTAGCACATTAGAATTTCCTGGCTCCTCGTACACAAGAAGCAGCATTTCATAAGATCAGCGAGCAGTGCCCCCGGAAGGAGATAATATAGAGCAGCGTGGAAGGTAATGAATGGGCTTTGGAGTCAGACAGATCCCGGTTCCACCCACTCCATTGACTGGCTGTAGGACCTTAGACTTCTCTGAGCCTCAATTTCCTCATCTAGAAAATGGAGATGAGACTGCCTCAAAGGGCTGTGTAGATCAGATAAGGTGATGGACAGCAGTGGAGGGGGCACTCAAGGTCTGGCTCCCTTGGAGCCAGTGTAGGTGATGCCAACAATGGCGTCCTGATCAGGCCGTTCCTGAGGTGTCTCTGTTGGCTAATCTCCCTCGGTTTCTTGGAATCGGTTTCGTTAGCCTTCCCAAAGACTCTGCAATCCACCTGGGAGCCTTCTGGTGAAGTCCTTTTCTGCTTATTGTCGCCAAAGTCTATTTCTGCTGCCTGCAACCAATAACTTGGGTTCATTTTGGACTTAGAGCTCCTAGCACAGTGCCTGGAACAAAAAGTGCTCAATAAATGATAGCCAGAAATTGTTAGAAAATTATCATATCCATCCATCCATCCATCTATCCATCCATCCAACAAGGAAATACCGAGTACATCTTGTACCAAGCACTGGACCAAGTGTTAGGGACACCGAAGAGAATAAGACATGGTCTGTACTCTTGAAGAGATCACGGTGTAATGGTGGGATGACACATATAGAAATAATCAAAATACAATCCAGTAAGTGCTATAACCCAATGTGGTCTTGCTTCGGTGTAGCGAGGCTCAGAAACAGAAAACATTTTAACTGAGTCCTGAAGGAAGACAGAGCTCACCAGGTAGCCCATGTGCATGTGGCACGGACGGGGAGAAGGTAAGGAGGGTGCGGCAACAGCTTGCGCAAAGGTGGCCGCGTGGCAGAACATGGCCAGTTTGGGGAAGGAGTTGGTCAGCATGTCTAGAGTTGAGGGTGCAAGGAAGCAATGAGGCTCAGGGGAGGGGGTCAGGCCCGTCCACGAAGAGCATCATGGGCCCTGCAAGAGAATGGGGGCTGTTGGAGGGGTCTGAGCAGGTAAGAGACAGGGTGAGATGTGTGCTTTGGAAAGTCCGCTTTGGGGCAGCAGAGAGGGTGGAATGTACAGGAAGGCTGGCTAGTCAGGCGTGGCCAGAGGAGGGGTGAAGGGAGCCTGAAAGGGTCCTTGAGCCTGGGGCTCAGACCTGCATTGGCCAGCTGGACATCTTCACTTGGATGCCCACAGGCCTCTCACATGTCTACATGGGACGCCAACCCCCGGCCCCATGATCCGTTTTATGTGTCAACTTGGCTAGGGTATAGTACCCAGTTACTTAACCAAACGGTGAACGAGGTGTTGCTGTGAAGGTATTTTGTAGATGTGGTGAACATCTACAATCAGTTGACTTTAAATGAAGAGATTTCCTTCCATAATGTGGGTGGGCCTCCAATCCAATCAGTTGAAGGGCCTTAAAAGCGCAACTGAGACTTCTTGAGAAAGAAGAAATTCTGCCCTGAAATGGCAGCATCAGCTCTTGCCTGAGTTTCCAGCCTGCTGGCTTGCCCTACAGAAAATGAATTGTCAGTCCCACAGTTGTATAAGTCGATTCCTTGAAATAAATTGTGTGCGTATGTGTATGTATATATGTATACCCACATATATATTATATGTGTGTAACACACACACACACACACACACACACACACACACACACACACACACACACACACCCTGCTGGTTCTATTTCTCAGGAGTACCATGATGGACACCTCCCCTTTGCCCTGCCCACCTGCAACCCTGCCCGCATGAATGATACCCCCCAGACTTTCACATTCTCTGTGACGCCTCCCTCCCTCACCCCATCTCATTGTCCTGCCAACTGCTTAGTCCTGCCCCTCTGCCCCCCAAAGCCCCTCCTAGGCATGTCCCCAGCCGCCTGCCCACAGTGTTAGCTCTGACCCTCACCAGTTTTCACCTGAATTCTGACCATCTGTCCCCATCAGGCTCCCCATTTCCAGTATCACCCCTTCCATCATCCTCCAGGCTTCAGTCAGAGTGAGCTACCTAAAATGCAAATCGGATCGTGTCACCTTCCTGCTAAACCTTCTTCAGCTTCTCTTGCCTCCAGGTTGATGCCGGGCTCCTTCCTGTGACACTGGCCTCATTGTCATCTGGCCTGCCCTTTTAGCCTTGCCCTCTTCTCCTGCCTTTTCCCAGCTCACTCCAGTCATGTGGACCTGTCTGCCCTTCTGGCAAGGCCTGGACACTCATTTCACTCTCCTGGGGCTGTTCTTGTTTGGAATAGTCATCTTTCCCCCTTAGGTGTACCTGGCTAAATCCTCCTTGTTCTCAACAATCGGCCCAATGGTCAGCCCCGCCAGGAAGTCTAACCTGCTTTGACTCTCTCTTAGGCACTAGGTGGACCCCTTCAGTGCCCTTGTCACTTAATAGGCATCCCTCTTACTAATCTGTACGGTGGTGGGGTGTCTTCACCCTGCATCTTATATATTTGTCCCCTCAGCATAGTGTCTGGTGCTCCACATATATTTGTTAAATGAAGTGATATGTGGGTCATCTCTTCATCTCTGGGGACTCGGTTTGGGAATAGAGGAGACCATAGTGGGAACGAGTTCGTTACTTCTTTCCCAAGCTGGGTGCCCTGGAGACAGGGCCAGTACCAGCCCATTTCGTGCAAATTCCCCCAAGCAGGTGTGGCGTTGCACCAAGCACACAGCTTGGAAAGGTCAGCAGAGCTAGCTTGAACCCTCCATTCACCACCTCAGCTGGATGTCACCTGCAGGGCACAATCATATGTGGCAGCCCAGCCTGAAAGCCTTGGGGAGAAGCTGTCCCCTGGGGTCAGAGAACCAGCCTGATGTGCCAGTCCCCTGCCTGGCAGAGGCTGTGAGCTGGATGCAGGCCTTCCTGGGAGAAGGCCGAGGTCTAGGGCCGGCTTCACGGGTGTGCAGCCCATGTAGTCACCCAGGGTCTGTGTTCAGAAGGGCCGTTGCTTGGTTTAATGCTCTTCTGCTGCTGTTGGAATTATTAATACATTTGGAAGAAGGGGACCCAGCATTCTCATGTTACATCGGGCACTGCAAATTATATAGTCGGTCCTGCTGAGGGCAGTGGAGTTGCCCCACTAAAAATGGTAAGGGAGTTATTAGGCCAAAGGGGACTGGGGGCGATTGGTTCCCCCACCTCCTCAGAGCAGCACCCCATTCACAACTTCAGCCTCTGCCCTTGGGTTTGTTAGGAGACCCTGGTGTTTGATTCCTCTGAGATCCTTGAGCTAGGGGTGTGGTCTGTGTTAGGGATGCGTTTTACGTTTTTAAATGGTTGGGGAAAAAAGAAAAAGAAAAATATTTCATGACACATGAAAATAATATGAAATTCAGATTTCAATGTTCATAAATAAAGATTTATTGGCACACAGCCACGCTTGTTCTTTTATGTATTGTCTGGCTGAGTGCGTGCTACACCAGCAATTGAGTAGTTACGACAGAGACTGTATGGTCTGCAAAGCTGAAAATATTTACCATCTGGCCTGTTACAGAAAATGTTTGCCAGCCCCTAGCTAAGCCACCCCTTTGTCACCTGGAGCCTGATAATCAGAGATGTTGGGGTGAGGGTTGTCAATCACTGACACTCAAATGTCAGGTTTCTTTTTGTGCCTTTGTTCAACCAGAGGACATTTGGTGATGTCTGGAGACATCTCTGGTCCTCGCAATGTGTGTGTGTTACTGGCATCTAGTGGGTAGAGGTCAGGGATGCTGCTAAACATCCTATAATGCATAGGGCAGCCCCCACACCTAGGAGTTACCCAGCCCCACATGCCAGTAGTGCCAAGGTTGAAAAGCCCAATGCGGAAGCTCAGGACAGGGGCAAGCCAGATTCCTGCTAGGGCTTCTGGGCTGAGGAGCCAGCCAGAACTTCCACTGCCTTAAAACTGAGCAGCCCAAACACTGTGTGTATACAGAGAGGGGGCAACGGAAGGACCAAGCATGAGGCTTCCTCTTTCCTTGGTCCCCTGGGGCTCCTACACCTATTGGGGGCCCTGGGAAGGCCACAAATGGAGGAATAGCCTCTTTGCCTGCAGCCCCCTGAGGTAACAGGACAGGTGCCCATCTGCTTAGGCAAGTGAGCTTCGTCCCAGAAGCGGAGATGGTTATAGAAGCTGCCAGCCATGGCCATGGACGTGGTGGTGCCAGGGGACAGGGATACAGAGATGCACTGGAGGGGCTCCCAGGGGACCAGGCGAGCAAGGTGCCCACACTGACGGATGGAGCGTGCATGAGGCAGGGGGAGCCTCAGGGAAGGGGCTGGCACTGCTCCCATCCGACCTTCTGGAAAGTGAGAGGAACAGATGCTGGGACTGTCAGATGAGATGCTCCTGGCACTTTGGGAAATTGCAGAATTAAACAAAAGGACGGTTGCTTTCAGGGAACACAAGCAGGGCACAGTGGGTACAGCTGGGCTGGCTTCCGGGGACTCCCTTTCCTTCAAGGGCAAGGAGCAGGGGACCTCCTGCCTGGCTCCTGGGCTGATTGTGGGCTGGGGACAGAGGCAGAGGCCTGGGGGTAGAATAGGGTTGGGTTAGAGTCAGGGCCAGGGCCAGGCCAGGCTATACATAGTAAGTGGCAGGGCTGTCTGGGGGTCATCTCATCTATCCTGCCTCTGGGTCCAGCCCCAGCAGATGGCATCTTGCCGGCTGAGGACCCAAGCAGAGAGGCCCTCAGCAGGAATGAGAATTCACCAGCTGTTATTTGCAAAGCCCCCAGAAGAAGCAGCCAGCTCTCTCTGGAAGCTTCATGGACAAAGAGGCATGTGTCTGAGGGTCTGCAGGGAGCGTGCACCTTGTCCTGGTGGAGGGAGGGCAGTGGGAGTGGCCAGAACTGGTGTGTCCTCATCCGGGCTGCTCACCTGGCTTGCCCTGGGAAAGGCAGCCCCCAGCACCATGTGGCTGGTGATAACTAAGGTAGGTCCAGGTTAGGGCAAGCTAGAGGCAGGAGGATTAGACTCCACACCCCTAAAACCTATTAAAAGACTAGGAAAAGAGGATAATAAGCAATTTCCCGAGGGGGAATGGTTTTAATTGCAATGTAGAGCTAATTTAGACACGAAGAAAACTCTTTCTAATGCTGAGGTGTAGGGTGCCAGGTAAGTGACAGAAGAGTTGTGGCATCTCTCCCAGGAGTCAGGGACCTGCCTGCCTGGTCTGGTGGCCACAGCTGACTCAAGGTCCTCCAGCCAGATGGTCCTGGGGCACAGCTTTGTCTTTACTTGTCAGATCTTCTGCTTCCTTGCCCCTGGACTGCAGCAGCGGAAGTATAGATGGGAGATAGGGAGCCGGGGACTCTCTGGAGGCCCCCCCGTGCATTTGCGGGGGAGTCCCCCAGAGGAGAAACCTGCTCCATCCATCCGGGAAGTGAACTGGCCATCCACCGATGGCCAGCCTATGTTTGAAAGGGTGAGAAGGGCCAGAGGGCTGAGGGGCAGCAGACAGATGCCAGGGGTCACGACCCTCATTTGCTGGAGTGCCATCCCTCTCCCTGTCAAAAATCTCTCCGTGGGCCAGCCAGCCGACAGATGCGCCCTGGAGGAAGGGGGGGCTGTGAGGCTCCTCCCCCTCGGCCTGCCTTCCTTGGCTTATTCCTCCTTCCCATTTCCCTAGAGCTCCTCTACATTGTTAGCTGATGCCCCAGGGGACAGACTTCAGATGGAGGGAAGCGGGTGTGTGTTTTGTTTTGTGGGGGGAAGTCTCTGAACCAAGAACCTATTTGGCTAATGAAGTCGTAATTACTCCCGGGCTCAATAATAGGATGAAAGCCGGGGGCTCCTTTAAAAGCCACTGATGGACCCACGAGAATGCACCTGACAGCTCTGAAGAAGGGCTGGAGGGTCGGAAATGGAAAGGGGTGAAAGTCAGGGTCGAGGAGAGGCTCCGTCCTGGTCTGGGGTCTTCCTGCTCATGGAAACTAAAGTTATACATACATATTCTTCAGTTTAGGATAGGATGAGATTCCTGAGAATTACCATATTACCTCTTCCTGCCTCCAATTTCCCCAGACCCAGCACAATTCCCAGCTCTCTGCTTTGGTGGGAGGGCCTGAGAGGGTCTAGAGCAGCTGAAAAATCCTAACTAGTTCTATCTGGCTTGGAATGAATATATTTGTAAGTTTGTGTATTGTTTTCCCCTAGAAAAACCCTCAGCCCTTTCGATGTAGTCTGGTTGGCCATAATTTGACATGTGAGCCTGCTTTTCCAAGGAGGCATTAGGTAATGTGGAAGGGAGGGTGGTGCATTCGGTGGGCGTGAGGCAGTTTTGAATGTAGCATTTGATGTGGGGAATCTCTAGAATGAGGAGTGGGCCAGGGCTCATCCAGTCCCTGTGTTCTGTGCCTCTGAGCCAGTGCAGATGACTGAAAGGGCCTCTCCAAGGACCCTGCTGACTAGACTGCCCCGATGGCCTCATGTACATCCAGTCCAGCCCGTGTTCTCTCCCTGCGTTTAGCCTGAGGCTCGACTGCCCCCGCCACACCGGGCCACGGCCCTGTGGAACATTTGGGAGGGAGGCTGATATGGTTCAGGAGGAAGGACATTTGTTTGTTTCGTGTTCTCATGGAGGTTGTTGCGGGGCCTGAGTGGGAAAAGGATGGCTGATTTAACTACTCTGGACCTCAGAGCTGATTGCATCGATGGTGGGCTCCGTCAGGCTCCCCTTCCTTGGGGAGAGGTGCTGTCAGTGCTGAGAATCTTATACCTGAGGCCTGGAAGAGGTGGTTTCTCTTGTGCTAAGCATGGGAGTTGGACTCCTAAATTTCTGGGAAAATGATCCCAATCGGCTACTACACCTAATTCCACCTGTGAGAGCTCATGGAGGGAACACTGGCTGAGTCCTCCTCTCTTGGGACAAACCTAGGCCTCTGGATGTCTATCCGTCTTCTCCTCTGACACATGGGTAGAGTGCTGTGCTGGGTCCTAACAGCTAAGCTGGAACTAGAAGGGGCAGAAGGGAGGACAGGGAAAGATGGACAGTCCTTTCCAATACATGCAAGTGGTTTCCTAGGCTTGAAAGAGAGTTACAAGAGCACTTAGGGAACTTCGGGAAAGTTAATTAATGGGGCTATAGAACGAACCTCTAGCTCTCGATACTCATCACTGGCCCTTATATCCAGCCACTTGGACCTGGTAAACTTGCTTTTAGGAAGCCAAATACAGCCTCCCCCCAACCCCAAATCAATACCACACAGACTAAACCACTAGCTAGGCCGTAAATACAGTGATGCAGACAGGACCTGCTTGCCCTGAGGGGACCACTAGGTCCCAAAGACCAGTGGATAACCCAGTGTGCCAGGTACAGTGCTGGGTGCCACAAAGGCACAAGAGGTTTGAGGCCCTCCAGAGGTTTGTAGACTGGTGAGGCATAGAAGAGACAAGTTGGGAGTTTATGCTGAAGGCTAAGGGAAGCTCAGAGAGAGACAGCCTTGTGTGCCAAGGTGATGATGAAAGGTGGGCTTGAGCCTGTCTGGAAGGATGGGGAGGACTTTTGAAGGAAGAAGTAGAGGCTAGGGAGAACATTCTAGAAGGAAGGGAATGCATAAGTGATTCACTCATCTTTTTAAATTTAACAAATACTTTTCTAGTGCTTACTATGCATCGGGTACTTTTCTTAGAACATTTCACATTTTAAAGGATTTGATCCTTGCAACCACCTATGAGGTAGCTACAAGTACAATCCCAGTTTTATAGATGAAGGCACTGAGGCTAAGAGAGGTTAGGTCACTTGCCTGAGGTCACACAGCAGTGCCTGACCTATCTGCAGAGTTGTAGCTCTTTCTTGGTACTCAAGGCCGACTTGGAGGAGGATGAGCACCCTATGGCGTTGCTGCCCCTCACCACAGGACCCTGAGCTGCAGGGCACCCACAACCCTCTCCAGGGCTTTTCTGGGTGTCTTGGGGTGAAGTCAGAAGCCTGCACATTCTGCTACAGTGGAGAGGAGCAGTAGGGGCGAATTGTTGCCAGGTCAGGTGGAAGAGCTGGCGGGGGCTGGTCTGGAACGATGCCTTGGAAGCGCAGACGTTGGGCGAATCCTTCTTAGAGATGCCCATTCATACCCAAGTGCAGTAGTGAAAGGTGAGGTTTGAGGTTCAGACAGACCTGGCAGCTAGTTCTGGCTTTGTCATTTACATTGGGCCAATGATTCAGACATTTGGAGCCACAGTTTCCTCATGTGCAGCAGGATATAAAGCTACCAAGGGGCCCGTGTGAGGGTTAGGAGAGAACATTTGCATAAAGTGCACATCACTCTGCCACGCACGGGCAGCGGGCATCAGCATCGTTAGTCCCCCTTCTCCTCGTAAGTCACTAAATGTATTGTGACCCAAATCCCATCTGGTGGCCTCTTGCCTCTCTGACATAAGTGTGTGTTGCCTCTTCTGCATCAGTTCCCTGTCAGTTCCATGGTCTGTGAAAGTCAAAGTCTCCCCCACATACTTTAATTCCTGGGGGCTTGTTCTCTGAGCCCTATACTCTCCTGTGATCTCTGCTTCACCCACATCAGTTGGGTTGTATTGTAGAATTCACGGACTTTGTTAGTTTGTATAACACATCCACTCACATGAAGCAAATTCATCAATTTGGGTAGACTTGACTAACAATTTGGGGGGCATGGGGAAGGGTCACATCCCAGAGTGCCCAGCCTTCTCATTACGTCCCTCAAGTCTAGCGGCTCTCAAACTTGAGCCTGCATCAGAATCACCTGGAGGCTTTGTTAAAGCCAATTTCAGTTTCTGATACAGTAGGTCGGGGTGGGGCTCAACCATTTGCATTTCTGTAAGTTCCCAGGTGATGCTGTGCTGCTGGTCTAGGGCCCACACTTGGAGAACCACTACTCTAATCTTTCTTCTGCCTGTCTGTGCCCCTTACCTGCTCCCCCACACCGCGGCTCTTGAATTCCAAAACCTCCCCGCTCCATTATACAGGGCTGTCTCCTGATGCTATTTGCAAACTCTCTGCCCAGATCCATCCTGGACCCTCCATTTAACAGAGATTCGGGCTTGTTTGATGTTCAGTTGTGATGTTAAAAATATAGTAAGTAATTTTGTTTGTTTCAGAGTGAAATATTCCCCTGCCCTCCAGCCACTGCTCACCCTCTGCTGTGGTCTCCTCTGTGAGGCTGAGGGGTCTCAATTCCTGTTCCCGCTCAGTGTGGGTAAGTTGAGTTCCTATCAAACCCAAGCCAGGGCTGAGGGTCTGTTTGTGGACCCTACCAGACTGTTCCCTGGTCTACACAAAGCCATGCTTCTCTGCTGTGGGGTCTGGGGCTGATCAGCATACGTTCTAGGGCTGGGATGGGGGTGGGAGTCGGGGTTGGGGGCTGGGCTGTTGGGCCGCAGCTGTGGCTCCAAATTGCTCTGAGGCCCACTGCTTGGTTCGCATGCTCCAGCAGGAACTGACATCAAACAAATGGGCTCTGATGCATTAAGTGAGGAGGGGGAAGCCGAAATGGGCCCTCCCCGGCCTTCCTCCACCTAATGGTGCTGAACAGTAGAGGCTGCCTTGATGAGAGGGGCTGTAATGAATTCCCAGATTCCATCCCTTTGGGGGCAGCTGGGAAGAGGGGGGATAGCCTTCACTCTTAATAAAGATTGGACGGTGACTGTCTCCTCCCACTGGGTCGGTTAATCCAGCTCCAAGCTGGAGATTAGCATTTCTAATGGGCTGGGAGGCGCAGCCTTCAGGACAGAGAGCTGAGATATGACAGATATTCTGGGGGCCCCTGGGGCTCTGAAGAGAGGCAGTGCTTTGTTTGGCCTCAGTTGAATTGAGGTTGGCTTTCTTCAAATGAGATGCTCAGTTGTTTCTTCATTTCTGTCCCCAAGTGGGGGCTTCTGCACTAAAACTAGGCCAGTGGACCAACCCTGCCACTGAAATGGCATATCTAAGCCCAACATCCAAATATCCAATATTCAAAGAAGGTGACACAAAAATCTTGAATCTACCTAGCCACTTCTTTCAAGGGAACAGCTGTCACGTTCATTCATTCACTCGTTCATGTGTATTCATTTATTTTGTTCTTGCTTTGTGCAGGCACTGGCCTGTGGACAGAGGTTTGAAAAAATGATCTCCTATACTCAGGTGTTCATAAAATAGTAGAACAAATAGACAGTAAGTGTCATATACATCCCTCTCCACGAGAGAAATGAAATAGGTGTTCTGGGCATAGAGAGGGGATCTAAGCCAGGCTTAGCAGACGTGTGTGTGTGTGTGTGTGTGTGTGTGTGTGTGTGTGTGTGTGTGTGTATGTGTGTGTGTGTGTGTGTGTACTTGTGCAAGCCGTATCAGGTATCAGGGAAGACTTCCTGAGGCAGGGTCACCTGAGCTGATAAAGAGGTGTGACCCAGCACAGAGACCACAGTCTGCCTTCAAGGAGCCCAGGAGAGGTGATCTGTCAGGAGAAAGGGGGCTAGAGGTATTTGGAGTGGGACAGAGAAAATTGTTCCAAGGCCTGGTTGTGAGCATCAGCTCCAGCGATTATGAATTATCCAAAAGAACAGGGGTATGGAGGGTCAAGAAGAGTCCGTTCCAAGCAGACCCACTGTTGGGTCATAATCCATTTGTTGAACCCCCATTTACTGGACACTAAAACATTGCTTTTGCTTATTTGCCTGTCTCCCACGACAGTCTGAGCTTCATGAGGACTGGAACTCTATCCTACTTACCTTACATCATTCATTGGCACAGAGGAGGTTATTAACAGGTG
>NW_017731484.1:2416459-2428736 GCF_001890085.2 Hipposideros armiger | reverse complement strand
TGGAGTTTACCCTATTGCAGCAAACAAAGTATTGTAGCAAACTTAAAGGTTTCAAGTAAAGGAGTGACATACCAGGTTTGTACTTTAGGCAATCCATGTGGCTGCAGTTACAAGGGGGAGTAGGCAACCCAGGAGGCAAGGAGATTGTCAATTTAGGATGAGGGCTTGGACTAATGGTGGGACAGTGCAAATGGACATAAGGGACAAATTTCAGAGGGACTGTGAACTTGAGAGTGATAAGAAAAAAATCTTTCTCATATTCCAAGGAGTGAGTAGGAAGGTTTAGAGGTGTTGTATGACATACCCAATGAGTTATCCGACAATTCAAGAGGAGCCAGACCTGGAAATAAGGTCTCATTTTAATCTAATGATGCAATAGCATCTCATGTCAATGCTCTGTTCTGAGGACTTTTGAAGGGAGGGTAAGCACAGGTGGATTGGATAGTTACTTGGTGGTTCTTTATCTAAGAGAGTTGGATCTGCATTTTCAGGGAATTCCTTTTGCCCTCTTCCCCCATTACTGTCTATAAACTATCAGCTATCTTTCTATATGAGCAGAACCACCTCTCAGCCCTGACCACTCTAGCCCACACCGCTCTGAGGAAAGGGAGGGGGCTACAACGTCTGGGGTCCCTCACCATTCATCCTGCCTGGGTGATGCTCTTCAGCTACTCCTCAGTGAGAATTAACACAAATACATCCCTCCTCAACCATGAAGACAGGAGGCGTGGTAAAAGGTGAGCAGAGCCCCTCAACCAACACGACCCTCTCTGTTTCTTTCCCTTTTCTATTTGCTTGCTGATTGAGATTCCTGCGAGTCTATTGAGGGGCTTGGCTTATTGTAAGCAATTTTAATTATTCAGCAATATGAAATGCCTTCTGTGCCAGGCACAATGCAGTGTTCTCCCCTTTAAGGGCGGACGTGCAGAAAGAGGAGTGGCTTTGCACGTTTCTCTTTCCAGCACCCCCAACATGGCACCTTCAATGGTGTGTGAGCACATGTACAGTCGCGTTGAATCAGGGGGTGTCTCTATGGCCGTACACATTCCTATACCAGTCAATCTGTTTAACACAAATTGTGCCAATGAGTTTTCCAGGATCAGACCAACTTCAAGATGGGGGCTGGTATCACAGAATTCTGAAAGTATAATCCCATGAAAAACCCTTTGATTTGTTCCTGTCATTAACCCCCTGACATCCCTCTCATATCTATTAAGGAAGATGAACACATGGTCAGAGTCCATTTTGAACAACTTTTATTATACGTTTAGTGTTCTCTATACAAAAGAAATCAGTTTTTTTTTTTGTTTTTTTTTTTACAGTGATTCAAAAAAAAAACCAAAAACCTCTGGATAATTTGGCCTTTTCATTGCTCATGCAGTCAGTTTGTAAGTCCATGTATTAGGTGGTCCTCCACGGCCCAGATGTCTTCCCTGTTGAAGGTCATATGTGACACCCTCAGAGACGCATCTGTCACTGACGTTGGTTAATGCAAAATAACTCGCAAAAAGGAAAGAACACGATGTGAGAGGGGTTAAAACAAGGTCTGCCATGGTGAGTTAAATATTTAACCAATGAAAAAAATATCAGACAATTTGTGGGTGTGTGCGTATGTGATCAGGGATGGAAACACTGAGAAAATATTTCCCCACTGAAAGGAACAAATTAGGATGGTGGGGGGAAATGTGTGTTTTGGGGGGTGGGGTACACGGCAAGAGGTCTTCTGGGGTCCAGCATGGGTTGGGGGTGGGACCAGGACGGAAGGCGGACATGTCACAGGCGACGGAGGCTCAGCTCAGGAGGGGTGTGAAGAAATTGGCTAAGAGCTGGAAGCTGGGTGAAGGGACAACACTGACGAGGAAGATACATTTGGGGATCAGAAAAAGGAGTGGGGCACGGTCATCTGATCTGCATCCTTTTTGAAAAAGAAACGGAGCAGTGCACAAAATTCTGGATTTCTTTCCCCAGACTTTTGTGTTTATTGCTTCACTGAAGTCTTTACATGTGCTGAACTCCAGCCCAGCGAACCCCAGGGTGGCAGAACTTATACGGGCGCTGCTGCCCCTCGGCACCCGGCGGCCAAGGGTGGAGTGGTCAGAGAGGTCTTTATGTCCTCACTTCCGAGGGACACAGCATGCTGGGGACCCGATATATGATGAGCAGGAGACAAGTCTAGGCTTCACAGTGACAAACGCCAGTCACCTCATCACCCTTCTCCTGGCCTGGGTCTGCCCTTAACACCACAGGCTGTCACACACTGATGTTGGACTCAGAGAAATCCTTGGTCATTTTGAGACGTGGTGAAGGGGTATGACAGGGTGAACCAGCAGCACAGAGGTAAGTACACCCATTTCCAAGAAGGCAGCGGGGGTGAGATGCAAGAACACTGGACAAGGAGTTGGAGGGCCCAAGTTCAAGCCCTAACCTCACCTTGATTTACTAGCTGTGTGATCTTGGGCAAGGCCCTTCACCTCCGCAGATTTTAGTGTCCTTGTCTGTCTAATGAATCATCTCAATTAGATCAGCTTTGTGGTTCCGTCTCATGATGAAATCTGAAGTGATCCTGAGCTGGACGCTTTGTCCATATCTCGTTTCCATCCTTACCATTATGGACCATCCATTTAATACTAATATACTGACAGAGGAGCACTGGTTTAGTGGGGTCCTGTGGCTTCCCTGGAAGGTTGTCCACCTTTCCTTCGAATCCCTCTCCGAACCTGTCTCAGGAAGGTCCATTCTTAGGGAAGGAGAGAGTGCTGCTCTGGCTTGGGCTGGGCAGGCTGGGGGCAGCTGCAAGGTTGGTCTGAACGCCCATGGTCACCCCTGCCTGGTTTAAGAGAAGGGGGCTGTCCAGAAGGGCTCTGCCCCAGAACATTGAGTCTCCTGACATTTCAAGCTCTTTGTTTCATTTGTTTGATTCCTGACTCCTGATTTTTTTTTTTTTTAATCAAAGACCTCCTCTATGCTACTCCTAAGTCACCACGCAAATCTCAACCAGATCTACAGGGTGACTTCTTTTTAGTGGACCTAACTGGGCAGGGGTTGCTGGCGTGGTGACCCACGTGTCAACAGGGGAGACTGTGCTGTGCCTGTGTCCCAGGCGCCTGTGCCCTCCCACTGAGAAGTGGTTCTCTGGCACCAGCCCCCGCTGACCAAAAGCTCAAGGAGCCTCCTCTCCTCTTCAGTGTTACCGAAGTAGCCTTGCAAAGACATGGGCAAAAGTGTGTTAAATCCCCACTCCTTCTGTCACAGGGCTGTTTGTAAATGCTCTGCGATTTGGCTCTGAGCCTGCAAAGGGCTCCGGGAGCCTTCAAAAGACACTGAATGTACAGTTACTGGGGGAGGTTGCCTCTCCTTTGCATCAAGCTTGTTCTCTCTCGGTGTTGCCCTCAGGAATCACCCCAAGGGGGCCCAGCCAGGCCAGCTTCTTCCCCCTGCCCCACGTTGTACACTGTACCCCACGAAGTCCTTCACATTTGCAGTGAGCCTGGGTATAGAATCACCGTCTCCAAGACAATGCCATTATCTGTACTGTTCCCCCGAGGTCCGCCCTGCAGTGGGGCCTTGGTATGCTGTGTGTGCCCATGTGTGGGTGAGCCCATGTGTGGGTGCTGGCTACGGGTGAGGGGAGGCAGCCCCTTAGCTGGGAAACCCACAAATATCCTCGAATCTGTTTCTACCCCTTTGCTAAGGCCAACTGTGTTCAGGGAAACTATGAAAGCCCTGTCTGGGCCCAGGCGGCAGACACCCTTTGCAGGGTGAGCAATATTGGCACTGGCTGCTTCTTGGACAGGTGGACACTTCTCCAGACCCTGGGACTTGCCAGAGAGGGGGTGACCAGATACCTCCAACCTCTCAGAGCAAAGGCAGCGGACAAGGGAAGGAGCTAGACTGGTTTTCCCTTTAGCTTAAACTCAGCAATCTCTTCAAAAGCAAATCAAGAATAGGTCCCATTCTCTGTAACCCAGGCAACGTGGGAGGCAGCTGTCCCGTCCCTGTAGGGGTGTGCTCCCAGACACTGGCCTCCCCTGCTCCCTCAGGTGGGCCCACGCCCCTCTGTGGGGAAAGATATTCAAGGAGGGACTAAATAGGGTAGACTGAGGCACCAAAATACAGATAGGTTAAGCCATTTGCCTGGAGGGGCAGAGCAGGGGCTCAGGACGCAGGGCTGTGTCCTCAGCTGCCCCTGTAGGTTTTGAGGCCGTCTTGCCCAGCCTTGTGGACCAAGTTCTCCCTCTGGAGCTTCTCCCTTCAAGCCTGAGGCCACTGGTGACTTACGTGCTCAGAGTGCTCCCAATCAAGGCCACTGTGTCCCAAGGCTCATGTCCAGGACTGTCAGCCCTGAGAGGGCAGGGTTTACACCCGACTCTTCACCATGGTGTCCATGGCTCAGAGCCTGGCTCGCACTCAGTGTTCAAGAGGATGCTGAGCAGATCGCCAGACAAAATGAGGGCACAGGGAGCCACAGCTCTTCTGGCCTAGCACACAGTGGGGTCACAGAACAGGCAATGGAATTCCTAGTCGCTATGAGATGACCTACACTGTTCCCCTCCGACCCCCCCCAGCCAGAAAAGCTGAAGCACCGATGGCATTGCCCTCTACTAGCATCACAGTTGGTTGTTTTGGGGTGGTTGCTTGAGAGCCCCAGCTGGCAGGGAGTGCGGAACAATGCTGCTCTCCTGCTGAGCTGGGTGGACTCTGGCATGGGCGCCATGGAAAATGGACTTTCCTCTTCCTAGAAGGGCTCTTCCTTAACCCTAACACTGCAACCCACAGATCTCTCTAAGCACTTGCCATCCTTGCTTGGGGACAACTTGGTTCTTCAGGCCCAGGTTTGTGCTTGCCTGCCAGGAGGGCTGTGATGGAGTGGTGGTGTGGGCAGCCTCGTGATAGGGCTGATGGCGCTATCTTCATACATGATGGGGGATGGTACAGAGTCTGGCAGGACATGAACAAGGAGCAAAGACAGGCTGAAGAACACCTCTCCCCAAGACCCAGTGGTAGCAGAGGCCCTTCCCTGGTCATCAGTTGTCCAGAAGGCCTTCTAGAGGCAGAGGCATGGGTACAATAACCTCTCCCAGGCCTTCTCGCCCTAAGAGACCGTTTTCAGTGTAATAAGTTCACTTGCGTGTATGGTACAACACGGACTCAGGGCCTGAGAAAGGGACTACCCTGCTCAGATGCACAGCGTTTTCTGGAAAGGCCGGTGCTTTCATTCAGCTCACAGGCACGCTTCCCTGACATACCCTTCAGGGACCCTGGGCCTAGGAATACTCAGCTGTGTCTAAGAGGGTGTCAGAGGATAGCCAGGGAGCCCACTTCCCAGCTCCCTGCTATTCACCTTGTCCCGTCACCATGAGAGCTCCCCCTTGGGCTTCCGGGCAGCAAACCTAGCCATGGCTGGGGCCAAAGGATGTTACTTGCTCTCAGGTTCAAACAATATAATTGGTTCAGCTCTGGGCTATGGTTCCTTACCTGCAGACAGAGTATGTGTATCTATGGGCTTGACCTTCACTGACTGGTTACTAAGTGATGCAAACATTACTAATACCTTTGCGGCTTAAACACATGGCAAATGATGCTTTAATAAAATCTCTAAAGGACACAGCCCTGTCCCTGCCCAGGCCCCGTGGCAAGCAGCTTGGAGGCTCAAATCAGAGGTTGTATCTGTGGCAGGTGGCCCATGACTAGGGTTAGCTTCCCCCTCCTGAAACTGATGCTAGCTGCAGCAACAGCAACAGGGTTCCTCCTAGGCTCAAGATCTTGCTCCTCTGAGGCTAGGTACCTTTGGTTTCAAAAGCGGATTAGGTGGGGTAGATGAAGGCAGCGCCTTCGGTCTCTGAGAACTGTAGGTCTGCGAGTGTCTCCATCTGGGGCAACAGGTTGCAGGGCATGTGTCGAGTGGCTACTTCTGATTCTGCCGTGATGTTTGCATAGGCCGCTCCGTCCTCCTTGAGACAGACATTGCTGGAGGCTTCAAGGCTTGCAGGGAGGGGCTGGGAACCTGGGAACTACAGGGACAGATCAGAGCTGCATAAGGCATACGAACAGCACTGAATCCTCCAGGCCAGGCTTTACAGCACTGCTAGTGCGGTGGCCCCACAGGGTCTCCTGATATGTAAATACCCTAAGGAAAGGACACACTGGCTCAGTGTTGGGGCAATAGAGCCCCATCCACAGTTTCAACGTCATACAGAATTGACCGAAGAGATGATACCTGCTAGAGGTGAAAGGGGGAGCAGTACTTGACACCCCCAAACACACCGGCAAAGCTTTTGCATTACAGGGTTCCATCTCCTTGGGGGCAACAGTGCAGACCCCTGACCAGGAGGGGGCGCCCTCCACTCTGGATGCAGTGGGTACGGCCCTCTCTCCTGCATCCTGGGTGTCACTGCTGAGGAAACCCAGCCCTTTTCTTCTCTCCTGAGGTGAGCACAGCTCTCCAGGGACCAGACGCCTGATTTTCTTCTGCTTGAGGTACATGGTCACTGGAGTTGAAGTCCTTTCCATCAGTGCCCACTGCTGTTCCTCAAACTCCTTCATCAGAGTCAGTGCAGCTCTTGTCTTGGACAGTCTGGAGGAAGGGGCAGGGTACGAGCGAGGAGCAAGAGGTAAGCCCACCTCCCAAATGAGCCAGAGCAAGGCAAGGAGCCCTGCCCACCCTATCCCTGCCAAAAATACTGTCATTTTCCAGAAAGGAGCCAAGCCCAGCTTAGCAACTGACAAGGCCGAGGCGGATGGGTTGCGGGCGTGAGGAGACAATATGGCGAGAAAGGCATCCTTCGGAAATACATTGGCCCAGCGTGGTATGAATACTGCAGCTTTTCTCTAGGTTCTTTTACGGACCGATCCTTTTTGCCTATCTTTACAGTTTTCTGGGAGAGACTCCACCTCTTCTTTTTCCAGGGATACTTCTTCAAAAGGAAAAGAAAATGGAGACATTGGGTCTGGAGGGGAAGATGCACAAAGCAAAAATAAAGAGTGAAAAGTACCAGAACCAATAGAAGACACTGGTGAGTGTGTGTCCGAGGTTAAGGGCGGGCAGTGTGGGTAGAAGGCTCAGGGTGGCTCTCAGGCTGAGCAAGGGGCCCGGGCTCCCTCTGGCTGAGCTTGGCCATGGCTCCAGCTCTCCCACACAGGTGGCACCCAGATGTGGGGGGGGGTCATTAGGAGGGGGCTTGTGGTTGGCTGGGTGGTCAGTGGTCCTCACAGCTTGGCAGACCCCCATGTTGTACCCTTGTCCCTGAAGGTGGCGGTGGCTTCGTCTCCCCCTCTCCCCTCCTCCTACTTGCGAAGTAGTGGCTGTGACTGGGGGGGCTCTGTTAGGCCAGAGAATAGATGGCGTTGACGGGTGATGTGGCCTCTGAGCTTTCGTTGCCCTCGGTCTCCTCCTTGTCCTTTTTGACTGTGTACTGGCCGATGAAGGAACCATCCTCATTGAACTGGCCCTCGCCGCCCTCACCATAGTCTACCAGGCTGTCATCACTCTCCTGCTGCTTGATGGTGCCGTCCAGGGACGTCTGGCTGCCCTGCAGGGGCTTGTTGTCCTCGTCACTGGCCAGAGAGAGAGAGAGAGAGAGAGAGAATCAGGGCCCAATCCAGCCCAGTGCTGCCCAAACCCAGGTGGGATGGACACACGATACATGCGACTCACAGTTCAGAGAGGACAGGACCTCAGGGACCACCCAGTCCAGCCCTCCCCTGTCCAGCCAGCTCTACAGACGGGAAACTGTGGCCTGGAGAGGACAAGCAGCTTCTCCAAGGTGAGGTCAGTTGGTGCAGAGCTGGCATAGGAGCCCATACTTGTAGACTCCTGCTCTGAGGTCATCTCCGTGAGGCCGAGCTACTCTCTGGGGTGGGAACAGGCAGAGGATGGCCACCCTGATAAGGCAGAGGCCACTGCTGTGAGGCCAGGCAGGATGAAAGGGTCAGGATGGGAGTTCTAGTCGCAAGTGTATCACTGTGCGGTTCTATGGCCTTGTGAAAACCCTTCTCATTGGAGCTTAGTCTCCATCAGGAGGGGCTGGGCTCGTTTGATTCACTGTCATCTGTGACTTTGCCTGGAAAGGCTCTGCCCTTGACAAAAAGCCAGGGTCTGGGCCTTAAAGAAACAAGCCTCTGCCCTGTCTCTCCCCTTCTCTGTCTAGGTATTGTTTCTCTCAGCTCTCTCTTTCTGGTTTATCTACAAACAGATGCTGTTGCTTTAGGCCTAGCAAGTGAAAGAAGGATTGAGGAAGGAGGGGTACGCTGATAATATGAGGCAACTTGAGACAAAAACTAGCAAGGACGGCTGGGAGGCTGCTGGTTAAAGTGGCATCTGCCCACTGTGCCTGCTGTGTCCCTAGCAAGTGAGACACCCCGTGTGGGCAGGGTGTCAGCTCAGGCACCACATCCCTTCCCCTGGCTGGAAAACTCTCTGCCCTTTAGGCTCAGAGGGGGACCCAGGTGCTGCTGGCTGTCCTTCAGAAGGGAGATGAGTTTCCAGGCAGGAGGCAGTAGGACCAGCAGTGAGAATCTGGGTCCCAGTAGGTGAGACCACAGTGGTGCCAGGCGATCTGAGCAGATACAGCCCCCCACACACACACTTAGTCCTTCCTGGGGGTGTTGAAAACAACAGGCCGAGTTCCCGTTATATTGGGCCATTGTTCTCGCTTCTAACAGCAGTGCTGGGCAAAGACAGCTGTCAGGGGAGCGCCGTGAGCCAGAGCCGGACAGGAGCTGGGCATTAGTAGATGGAAAGCTATTAGTGTCCTTCCCCCGCCCCCCCCCCACACATGCTGAGTGAATGCGGCTCCACTAACATAGCCTGTGTTCTCTGGCGGCAGTGCCACAGGAGAGGCGCCCTGAGTGAGCGAAGTGGGTCTCCAGGGTTTGTGCAGGAAGTAGAACTCACCTTTGAAACCTATCAGATGCTTTTTTTTTTTCCATTTGAAGATCTAATTGGCTTTATTAGGCGATTCATGAATTGGGCCACATCCCATCTAGCAACTATTGTAGATGGACATTCAAGAGAACTAGCAGATTCTAATTATCGGGCTCCTTATGCCATCTGCCAGGGTTTTTCACACGCACCCCCTCCCCAGGACCCTCCACCCTACCCGCAGGAATGTGAAGATGGGGGCTCTGTGATTTGTGGGCATTCCAGGCACTTAAGTAAAATGCAACCACGGGGCAGGGAAGGGATGGCCCTGCAGGTGGGAGGCAGGGGAGGGGCTTTAGTGTGTCAGGTTTCTGAGGGGACAGGGGCTCTAGGTCTGGAAAGCACGGGCCTCTCCTAAGGGAAGCTTGAAAGAAGCCGATGGCTGGGGAACCCTGGCCCCGCCTTCCAAATGACCTTGGAGCACCAGGAGGGCAGACAAAGGAGAGGGAAGTAGAGGGAACCTCACAAGAGAGATGCTTTGGCAGCTAGGCCACAGAGTGGAGCCGGGTGAGCCAATTTCCCCCTTGTCCCCAGGTCTGTCCCACCCAGAAACTTGGTTTTTCCTCTGATGTATTACTTTTAGCCCTGTCCCAGTTTAGGACTCTTGGACTCATCCCAGGAGGGGCTTTAGGATGGATGCTGCAGAACCTAACCCTCCCCACCCCCAGGCAAAGCTGAGGGGTGCATGCGCGGTGTGAGGCACGTGCATATAGAGCCAGCCTCAGTGTCAGTGGGGCAGTGGTGGGGTGGGTTGGAGGCAGCGGTTTTGCCTACCAGTCTTAGTGTCTAGGGGCGGAGAGGTACCTGAAGCAGCAGCTTCTCATAGCATAGGCTGCCTGGCCCTGTATGCGGAGGTCCTCACCCCTCCTCTGTGGCCGCACTGAGGGCCGGGGAGACAGAAAGCCCCATGGCCTTCGGAACGGACAACCAGGGAACAGCTCTCAGCTCATGGGGATGCGGGGGGGCCCCCCCAGGGGTGCTGAGGAGAGTCAGACGAAGGCTCTCTCACGCTTGCCCTTTGGGAGGCTCATGGGGAGGTTGGGACTGGATGGACGGACATGGTCCTGGAGCCGCCAGATGGTCTCCTGTGTGGGCAGCGGCTCTGCCGCCCACTGATCTGACCTGCTTGCTAGGCTGCTGATGGACAGAGTGGCGGAGGCCCAGGACGGAATAAGGAGAGGTCAGAGGAGGAGACGGGTGACCTGGCCCCAGAGAGTGACTGGGTGGGGTGAGGAAGGAGGAAGGGCTCTGATGAGAGTGTTTCCTCCCACCCCACTCAGTCTGGGAATGAGACCTCCATGACCCATCCTGTATTGTTCCTTAACTCAAAATATACTTGCCATCAAAATGGACAGATTACCACTTTGTTAAGCCAGATCAGAAGGCCTGTCTGGATCTGAGGACGAGCACAGGCCTACGACAATGGCAGTAGCTGGAAGCACTAACTCACTAGGTGGCAAAGTCGCTTCTCAGTCTGGGCCTCAGTCCTCTCATTTGGGACAGGCACTGGACCGAATGCCTCTCCAAGGCCGATTTCAGGCTAGAGCCCAGAGATATTGCTCAAGTTCATGAGGAAAAGGCCTAGTGCTCCCCCCCCACCGCCCCCCAACTGCCCTTTATCCCTCGCCTAGTCCATGATTTTTGACAATATGGCTTCCCTGGGTTATTACCTTCAGGGTTGGGGTGGGGTGTAGGCAGAGTGGAAGCTGAGGACCCAGGGCTCGTTTTCAGAGTAAAGAGGTGGAATCGCATGTATAATAGAAGGAGCTCAATCAATCCGAGTTGTGCAGATGAATGAAGAAATGCTGTTCATGGAATGAGTGTGAGTCGGGCAGTGTGGGGACAGCCTGGTCTGGCACAATCAGGACAAGCAAGTGCTGTCACAGAGAGGCAGAGGTGACAGCCCGATGGACGATGGGCGAGGGCATCAATGCAGTGGCCTCTCAGCCAAGCCGAGCTGCTCTGTGGGGAGGGTGCTGCCTCAGGGGCAGTGAGGACGGCCCACCCAACAGGAGGCACTGTGTGTGAACAGGGGCCAAGGAGATCACGCACCTGTAATCAAATGAACCATCCTCTTCTTTGGGGTCTTCGGGGCCAAGGGGAACGTCCTTCTTTTCTCGCACTTGGTCAATAAGAGAAGCAAAGACACAGACACAATGACTGAGCACGCCCCTGCTCTGCATGGCCCTGGCCAGAGCCAGAAGGCACCACCTTTGGGTTCAGTGACACTGTCTTTCAATAAGGCACCATCGATGTCTCCCTTGTTCCAGCTCCCCACATTTAATCAGTTGCCAAGTTAATTCTGCCTCCTCCTCATTGACAGGGGTTTCTTTACATCTCTCCTGACAACTAAATTCTCCTCCCACCTGGCTCCCCGTACCTCTCCATGAGGTCCTCCCAAACACCAAATGAATGCGATCCTTTACTTGGCACCTTTTTATCCTGCTCTGTCCTATAATTATTTGTGTATTTCTTATGCCTCTGACAGAATGCCAGTTCTTTCCTTGAGGATGGGGCCCTTGTGTTTCTTCAAAGCTCCCAGCCGAGTGCCTTGGCAGAGAGGACACCCCATACACACCCTTGGAATGGCAAGTGCTCACATCGCTGTGACTTCACTTGCTTTCATGGCTCCCTTCTCCTCTGCCTTCTCTGTGATTTATAAACATCCATCAAGGCCCTGTCTTGTGCTGTGACCTTCCTTCTGAGCCAGCGGAAATGTCCTTGAGGGAGTGGTCATCTTTCCTCCTAGAATCCTTAGCATCCAGCACAGAGCCTGGCACACAGCAGACACTTACATGAATGATTCTTTATGTATCCTTTCTGGGGTATAAGCCAGGATAATAACCCCCATTTTAAGGGGAGGGAAACAGGCCTTGAGCGGTGAAGAACATGTCACATAACTAACTGGTGACTGAATCAAGTAGAGTGAAGACTAGGGCCCAGGCCTCACGGGTCTTGGTTCACTCATCTTTCTAATGGACTAGGGGTTCACCCTGTCGCTGGATGGAAGGAGGGTAGCTATAAGGAGAACTGGAATGGGACACTTTCTAATGGGCAAAGGAAGGCTCAGAGTGCATCTGATGAATTTTTCAGGTGTTCCAGTTCCACCTGGAACAGGAAGGTGAACTCAATCAGGCTGCCCTTCTCCCTAACTCTGGCCTTCCCTCTTAAAGAAGAAAGACAATCCCAACACAGCACAGCAAGGTAATAGAAAACATCACTTACCAAAACAAGAATGTTAATTTCTTGCCCTCCCACACAGATGCCTCTCTCACTTCAAGGAGAGGCGTGACTCTTTAGAATCCTAGGGCCTTGAGGGTTAAGTGGGCAGGGAAAGGAAATAGATAGAACCTCCTC
>NW_017731484.1:2409135-2415419 GCF_001890085.2 Hipposideros armiger | reverse complement strand
GGCACACATGAGCCCAATGAACCAGCCCTGGGTGGCCATGTCGGCCTGGTTGTTGGTGTAAGCTGGAGGGGGGAGGGCCAGAAGCAAACATGTGAGGGATGTTGCATGGGGGAAGGTGAGGAGGCAGCGGTGAGGGAAGAACTTCAGCTACTTCACGTCCATGTTCCTCCTCGTGCCTCACGCTACCATCTAGCAGTCCTCTGGCCCAAACTACCCCGCTACAGGGAGAAAGAGAAAATAATTAAGGAGCCAAGGTCAAAAGGTCAGAAAAGAGGCAGAGGAAGGGGGAACAAGGAGCAGAATAAGCAGCAGAAGTCTGACAGACCCTTTAGGAAGAAGAAGTTTCTTAAGGACGAGGCATGGCATTCTTGCAAACCATGGTGGGGACTGAGGGGAGGCCGGGAATTGGCCACCGAGGTACGATTTCCCATCAATGAGCCCAGGTGAAGAGACGGGGCCTGTATGCTAACCAGTCAGAAAACGGGGCCGTGGTCACGTTGCAAACGCCTGTTATAAGAATACCTCTGGGGCCTGCACTGGCCCAGAGCAGCAACCTTGCCCATTAGCATAGCCCCAAAGCCACCCAGGCTTCCTGGCAGTAAGTCTGGGCAGGGTGTAGCCCCAGGATGCCCTTGCTTTATGGTATCTCCCCAACTGGACTGTGCACTCCCCAACAGCAAAGGCAATCCTGTGTGGGTGCCCCCAGATGGCTGGTGGCAAAGTTGGGGCTGGGGCCATGCCTTCAGCGCATCCCATGCCACTTCAGACCATTTCCACAAGCAAAGAAAACCCCTGGTGGCTATGACACACTGACTTGTCCCCTCCCGCCCCCCCGTGACAGTGAGTCCCTCTCTGTCCCTGCCTAGAATATATGGAGGACCTGTCTCCAACTGGGCAGACCCTTCTGTGATGTGACGGGCATGTGGGTGGATCTAGAGGATAGGCCTTCAGGCATCATCTGATGGTGTCCCGGGTGACCCAATGGCCGGGTTTAGGGCTCGGAAGGGGGTGTGGGCTGGGTAGGACCCACTTGCCATTCTCTTTCTAAGGACTGGAGAACAAAAGCGACACCTGTTGAGATGTAGACTGCCATGCAAACAAAGACTTGGAGGAAAGGAAGGATCAGAGGACCAGAAGAGGCACAAAGTAACTGTGGAGCCAGCTGAGGGCCTAGCAGCCTCTAGGAGAGCCAGACGGTATGGGAAGCTCTGAGAGCCCATGGGACGGGGCTTCCTCCTGGAGAGCAGTACAGGAGACAGAAGGGAGGCCCTGGGGCCCTCGCTGTGCTCCGGCGCTTTTATCACGTGCTATTTTGTGCACCAGGCATCTGGAAACTATCCCACCCTTTGTTCCTCTTGGGCAGAGACACTGTCTTTAGAGCCTTCCCAGTGCCTAGCCAAGGGCATTGCACCAAGAGGGTCTCAAACAATAGTGAAGACTGATGAACAAGTCCTACCATGTCTCCAAGCCCTGGCTGCCCAGGGCGAAAAGCAGTTCAGCTCCACGGAACATGGTTGTGATTGACCTGATCTATGCATGCTGTGGGGGAAGGTCCCATCCCTGCTTCCACTTCTGGTCCCACAGGCCACCCCCCACACAGTGTCAAAGAGATCTTCCTAAAACTCCACATAAGATCAAATCACCTCCTGCTTTAACCTCCAGTGCATCTCACTACTATTGGGAAAAGCCTGTATTCCTTGTCGTGACCCATCAGGTGCCATTAGAGCTGGCCCTGCCACCTCTTCAGTCCTGTCTCCCACCACCTTCTCCTCACTTTCTATACTCCAGCCACACTGGCCACTCTCATGCCTGCCTCAAGACCTTGGCATCTGCTGCTCTTTCTTCAGATGGCTGTCTCAGAAAGCCATCAAATGTCATCTTCTCAGAAAGGTCTTCCTGAACCTTCCCAGCTAAAGCAAAGGCCCTCTCCCCATCCAGCCACTCTCTGAGGGCTCTAATTTATCTTTTTCACAGCACTTGTCACTATCTGAACGATAAAAAGTAGTCCCCCTTATCCACAGGGGATATGTTCCAAGACCCCCAGTGGATGCCTGAAACTCGAGTAACTGGTTTTTTCCTATACATACATACATATATACCTACCTACCTACCTACCAATGACAAAGTGTAATTCATAAATTATATACAAGAGATTAATAATAACTCACGATAAAAATAGAACAACTATAACAACATACTGTAATAAAAGTTATGTGAATGTGGTCTCTCTCAAAATATTTTATTGTACTCACCCTTCTTCTTGTGATGATGTGAAATGATACAAAGCCTACGTAATGAGATGAATGACATAGGCACTGTGACTTAGTGTTAGGCTCGACTGGCCTTCTGAAGACATGTCAAAAGGAGGATCCCCTGCTTCAGGTGATCCTGGGTCATCGAGCCATGACGATGCTGACGGTTGGATGTCAGGAGCAGACGATGTCGGTGGTTGGGGAAATTTAGTACTTTTGGATTGCAGTTGACCACAGATAAGGGAGCCACTACTGTATTACCACCATTAACAGTTTCCACTTATAAGCACTGCCTGTGGGCCAGGCACTGCTCTAAGTAGTTTCCTCCACATTCTCTAACAATCCTCACAACAACCCCATAAAGTGTGTTTTAATTATTATCATCTCTATTTTATAGACGAGGAAACTGAGGCACTGAGGTTAAGTGATTTACTCAAGGTCACAGAGCTCCTAACTGGTAGCAATGTGACTCCAGGCTGTCTGGCTCCAGAGTCTGTGCTCTTTACCACTTCTGTCCTTTCACCCAGAAAGTAAGCTCCTTGAAGGAGGGACTGTCAGGTTTATTGTTCTCTCCCCAGTGCTGGGACAGAGCCTCACACATGGGAGGCACTGGATTCACATCTACTCAGTGGAGGAACCCTCCACTTCCTTCATTCAGTCCACTCACCCATTCTTGGCCTGATGGGGCCTCTGCTAACCTTAAACTCCACACTCTCCTCCCTGTGTGTCGCCCATTCCAGCACCAACTCAATTTCCAGCTGTGGGTCTCCTTGAGGATTACCGTATTTTTCTGCCCTTGCCATGAACCCTGCTGGAGGGAGACGCAGACCCAGGCCCATCACAGATTCACTATGTCGTGCTTCAACTGGGCCTTCACTGCTGCCTGGCAATCCTTTTACTCATCTCTTACTGTCCCTCCCAAACGGCACCACCCCTCCCCGCCACCATCCTGCCAGGCTCCACAACCATCCTTCTCCCATGTCAGGTAGGTTCCGCTCTCCCTTCTGAAGCTACTCCCCCTCAGTTGTGGGACCCATGCCTCACTTTCTTGGGAGCTCAATCCTGAACGGATTTCTGCAAACTCTAGCATTTTCAATGTCTTATTCTTTGATGTCTCTTCCTTTCTGCTGTTAAATACGTTGAAGCTTCCTGTATCTTAAAATAAAAGCCCTTGAGGAACCTGCCATATTTTTCAGCTCAAGCTCATGCATTGTCCTTTTGTAGGTAAACCTCCTTAGTCTTCCATTGTCTCCAGTTCCTGCCAACTCCTTTCTCCACCCCCAACAAGCCAATGTCAAGCCCCTCTATACTCAGAGCTTCATCTGCCGTCATGGAATGAATCTTTGCCAAACCTACCTCCGCATCCTTGACTCTTATCTTCACTGTCCTCCAGTCCTGGCTTTCCAACTGGCAATCCTTCTATTCACTTCTCATCGTTCCTCCAGCCAGTGGCACACTAAGCCCAGCGCTTCCTCCAAACAGCTCCTTGGATGGTCCCTCCGCTTGAATGTCAACACGTGTCTTCCTGCCTGCCGCTTTTGCCAGTGGCTTCTGCAGTCTCCTCATCTCTAAGGGCTATCATTACTCCTTCCAAAATGTCTCATATTCACTTCACTGCTCCATTGCAGAGGGGCCCCGTCACCCTCTGCTTACCAGATCCAGAGGACACAATGACACATTATGTTCCTAGGACACTTCCATCAGGCCTGGCCTTCCAGGCTCTCCGGTCTTCGCCTCCCTGCATCTTTGCCACCCTGCCCGAGCACCTGCACTGCAGCCTTTCTTGCTCCCCCTCCCCCTCCCCCCTCCTTCCTGACTCTCCCGCTCCCCTTAGCTCACACCAGCCTCTGAGCTCCAACGTCATCCCCGGTTACTCCGCACAACATAACAGTGCTCTGTTTCCTGGGTCTTGATTTCCAATAAGACTATTAAAGTCTTGAGAATAGGGGCTCCTTTGAGACCTTTAGTCCTTAGGATGATGCAGGCCACATAACTAGTCAGTGTCTACTTATTAACGACCAGTTTAACCCTAATATAATACGGTTAACCTGGAATACTGCTTTAGTTTCTTCCCTGATTACCAGCTAGGGGACACAGGAATTTTGGCCTGACCATGAATGTCACCTGGACCCTGGGATGAAAGGATCACTTCAACCTGTGTTTGGATGGTGATCCCCACCTTTTGCAGAGAAGCTGGTTTGAATGTCTGCGGTGGCCTGTTTGCACCACCAGCTTCCTGATGTTTTTTTGTGAAGTTTGGATATAGGAGGCTGTTGAAAACCAAGTGGGTTTTGTAACTGTGTAAGGTGATGGAGGTTAACTAAACTTACAATATACACAAAATTCATTTTACAATATACACATATACCAAATCATTATGTTACATACCTAAAACTAATCAATACTTTATGTCAATGATATCTCAATTAACAAAAACACCCCAAACCCAGTGGGATCTGGGGTAAGGTGGGCTCAACCTGGCAAACACGAGTCCCACTGCCTCTTACTCTGGACTAGAGGCCATATTTTGTGTGCCTTCCACACCACACCCTACAACCCCACTCAGGAACAGGCGAGTCACCTGCAAGATAGAAGTCAAGTTCCCATGACTCCTAGCTAGTCAGGAGGGATATGGTTTGGGTATGGAGGAGGGGCTCGTCATTCTAGGTTGGCAGAATTATATTTCAGAAATAAGGATAGATGAACAAATATAACAAGGATAGAATTTCTTCAAATGCAATTTGGCTTGGCTGCTCTCACTTAAGCATCTATTTACACCTCTCTCCATTCCCACCTCGCCCCATTCTGGGTTTCTCCCAAACACAGAAGAAAGAGGCTGATGACAGTTGGATTCCCTAGGGTCCCTCCTTCCCGCCTTCCTGAGGTGTGCCATAGGTTGCTGTCTGTCTTGCTGGCCCACTGTCAGCACCCACCATGCTGCTGCCTCACCTCATCCCGCCCACCCAGGATGGAAGAGCTGACAGGACTCTTGGCGCCCAGGGCTATGTGTTTGTAGCCCCTTGGGCCTCTTTGGCTTCAAAAGCTTTAAGGAGGTCATTAACTTCCCATGTGGGACCTTTCGGGTGAGGATCAGGGAGCCTGTTAGCATTCCTAGTGGTTTTCTTCCACTTCCTTCCTCAACCACTATAGCATGTTTGAGTCTGTGGATGTAAGTGATGGCCTGTGGTTGCCTAAATGACCAGTGGTCAAGTCCAGAGATGCACAAACTCTTGCTTTGATGAGACACAGGGACCTGGGGGACTGTGTGAACTTGGCGCTGGAGTCCACACATAGGAAACAGTGTGTATTTTTGAAGGATCTGAACATACCCACAGGCATATGGGAACTTCAGAAAGTGACAATATTTTCCTTCCCTATGTGGTCTGCATAGTAATTTCCAGCCCGCCATGGAGGTAAGTGAGCTCTATGTGCTCAGAGCTAGCTAGGGTCCTAAACTTGCCTACTTCAACCTGCAATGGGATGAATTGGGAAAACTTGGAAGTGCCGAGTGCCTCACTTGCTCTGAAAGCAAGCCATCAGGACCAGACCCTCCAGGGGAACCACAGGAGAAGAGAAATTAACATTTGAGTGAATGCTCGGAAGTATATTATCAGTTGTTTTTTTCCCCTGACCTGCATGTTAACAGCAAAGCAGACTGGGACACCCCTGAGGGCAGGGACTGGCCCTTCTCTCTCTGGCTTTTTCTCCCCAGCCCTCACCCACAGCCCCAGGCCTCAGCCCTGGGAGAAGTCTCACTGTGGAGCAGGCTGCACTGGCTTCTGCAGCATTCCCTAGGATGGAACTCTGTCCTCGAATCTCATCTTTGCTTCCTGCCTCTGTGCTGCGCGCAAGTTTGTAATGAAGCAACATCAAAGCATGCACTGGCGAGCAACACCTTAGGACACCGACTGGGTCAGAGTCCAGCCACCTGCTTCAGCTGGTCAACTGTCCAGTTCCCTTGCCTGGCTCCCAGGACAGCCTGGCCACTCACAGACATCCTGCTTAAGTCTGGCGAGCCTCAAGCAGGCAGCT